>NC_022009.1:102256350-102264383 GCF_000317375.1 Microtus ochrogaster
TGTGTGCCGTCAAGCAGTGGGCTCATCCCTGCCACCTGCCGTCCTTTTGGTCCTCTCTCCAGATACCTCTGGACCAGTGGTTCTGAAAGCACAGATTGAAATCCAACCTCTGCTTCCGCCACCTGTCAGACGCTGCACTCCACCATGTGACTTTTTATTATTTGACAAAACCCAGGAACCATGAGCTGGGCATCACTGAGCACAGTTTCGTAGGTGAAAGGATGGAGACTTAAAGGGTTCTGTGTTTCTTTCGGGATGAAACAACTACTATAAAGCAGGAATTCGATATGGGATCTGGCTTATTACCCTCACCCTCCTCCCCAAGTTAGCATCCCTAACCTTAAGCAATATAACTTAACTTGTGGTCCTCTGATTAAACTCCTGAACTGAAATAAGCCTTACTTCTCACTGTCCCGTGGGTACTGTGGCCTGACCTGGTAGATTGGCCTTACCATCAAGTCCTTTTCTCTGGGGCTGGACCTTGGCATTTCCTGATGCCCCTGCCTGGAATGCCAAACAGCTTATTTTTACATTTTTGAATTGGTTCAGTTTTCTTTTCTTTTCCTTCTTCCTTCTTTTCTTCCTTCTTTTTTTTAATTTTTGTTGTTTTTCAAGACAGGGTCTCTCTGTGTAGCCCTGGCTGTCTTAGAACTTGTTCTATAGACTAGCCTGGCCTTGAACTGGCGATCTGCCTACCTTTGCGTCAAGTGCTGGGATTAAAGGCGAGCACCACCACTGCCTGGCTGAATCAGTTCAGTTCTCAGCTGTTCAGAGAACTTGTCTTCCCTTCCTCTCTCCCATCGCTCAGGGCTAATCAGGGACAGACTCCCCGTTTTAGCTGGGGTTATCGTGGCTGTGTTGCAACACCATCACCAAAATGCAAGACGGGAAGGATAGGGTTTGTTGGGCTTATGCTTTGTGGAAGGAAGTTGAGACAGGAATTCAAACAGGTCAGGGGCCTGGAGGCAGGATCTGATGCAAAGGCCGTGGAGCGGTGCTGCTTACTGGCTTGCTCAGTCTGCTTTCTTATAGAAACCAGGACCACCAGCCCAGGGGTGGCACCACCTACAATGGGCTGGGCCTTCCCTCATCAATCACGAATTAAGAAAATGCCCCACAGGATGGTGGACAGCTCAATCTTACGGAGGCTTCCTCCTCCCAAATGACGGTAGTTTGTGTTAGGTTGACATAAATCTAACCAGCATATTCCCCAAGGCCTTTTTAGCCTCCTTCAGCCTTTTCCACGGGTTCCTGTCTGGGCTCTGCTGAGGAGCATGCGCCGTGAACAAGGGCGGAGCAATGGAGTGTTAGAGACATGGTGAGCCACTTTCCGCCTTCCTGACTGTTAATCTCATCTTTCCCGGCACGATCTCCAGCAGCTTCCTGTGATGCTAGGCTGTCGAAGAGGGTTAAAACGAATGTAGTGATCTGCCCACCTGCAGGGAAAATATATACTTTCACTGTAAGCCCCTTCGCAAGTGTCCCGCTTCACCCCGAAGACAGTGTAAATCCACACTTCAACACCAGGGAGCCGGTGCTGAGCCATGCTCTGGATTACCTGTGCTGGCTCCTCATATGGGCAGCAGCATGAACAGGACCTAGAACTAAGGGACAGGCAGTTTGGGACCGGAAGCAGTAGCTGGAGGCTGGGGGGCAGTTCTGGAGCCCACTTGATAGCCCTCAGAAGGCTCTCTGGGGACAGGCTGGCCTTAACATTCTTGGGCTCCTCTCAGGAGCTGCTGGGCTGCAGCAAGCACCCGTGTTGCTGCTGAGACAGGAAACGATATTTTCAAAGCCTTTAGCCCCTAAACCTCAAGAACTCTTAGGATGCAGTAAATGTCATGTATATTGTTGAGAAGAGAGAAAGAAAAAAAAACCACCCAGGTGTGAGCCCGTGTTACTGACACAAGAGATACTTGGTAATATCGCAGGAAGTCATGCTGTCAAAATAATAGAGAAGGTAGTGTCTAGTTGGGGGCCACACCTTATAATAACTGTACTTAGTACAGAAGAGCTTCCGCTGATTCGTGAGCTCTGTGGTTCCCTCTGAGGTAGAGCCCGAGGTTGGGGGGAGGGGTGAGACAGTGGAACCTACTCTTCAGGCATCCTGGCTTTTGGCACAGAGCACAGAACCACACTGAAAAGCTGCCTTGTCTGAGGGAACCACCTCGGCTGCAGGCAGTTACCCTGAGTGTGGCTCAGGAGTGTAATTGATTTAAAGCGAACATTTACATTGTTTCTGCCTAAAGAATTTCTCTACTTGCAGGATCATCTCCAGACCAAAGCAGCTTCTGGGAGCTTGAACCTTGGCTGGCCACATCCTGCCTGTCCCCACCCCCCCTCTTTTTTATTTTTATTATTATTTCTTAACACGGGGTCTCATATGTCCCAGGCTAACCTCAAACTTGCTGTATAGTCAAGGATGATCTTAAAGTTGACCTTCCTGCCTCTGTCTTCAAGGTGCTGGGATTAGAGGTACGCACCGCCATATCTAGTTCACGTAGGGCCAGGGATTGAACTCTGTGCACCCTAGGCAGGAGCGCTACCAACTGGGCTGCACAGTCGGCTCCTTCCATCTTCTTTTCACAAGTGTGTACTTTCTGTTCTCCAGGACACGGATCTAGACCAGCACTGGGCACAGCTTCAGTCCTAGATATGCTAGCTGGGAGGAAAAGTGTGGGGGGGGAGGGGCAGGAGCTGGCCTCGGCTTCTCGGTGACTTCGTATGTGGAGTCTGCAGAGAGGCTCGGAGCTTGGCTGTTTAGTGTACCAAGGGTCTCAGGCTGGAGAGGGTGTGGGCGACTGAGGACCTTTGGACACTAGGCAGTACTCACACCGCAGCAAGAAACAGCTCGCCTCTGCCGGTTCTTCCTGGGAGTTTCTGCCACTAATTTATGTCTCAAGCCCTGCCCTACCTCCCAGCCTCTTGCTCGAATGCTAGCTTGACAGATTTACTGCTCTAGTCAGCTGCTCATTTTTCAGCTGGGTGCTGCCAGGTCCAGGTGGTCTACTAGGGGGTGGGGTGGGTAATAGTTCCTTGATTTACCCTAAATTTAAGCCTCCAGTTCCAATTCCAGTCAACCAGCCAGTCTTGTGACGTTGTATTAAATAGCACATCCGCACAGAGAACCTCCCCATTCTACCTCGCTCACCCAAGCCTTCAACCTAGCTGACCTGTTGCCTTCTGCTGAGCCAAGCTTGATCCCGCTTTAGGAACCCTGTCCCACCTTGCCCTGCTTTGGGGGCATGCTTCTATTTTGGCCAGGGCTGAACATCTCTAGTTGACCTGGCCCGACTCAGATATTACTCCACCCAATAAATTTTCTCTTGCTCCCAAACTCACCGCACCATCCTTTTCGGGTTTTCTTTTCAGGACACTTACCGGCATCCCATATGCCCCTTTTTGTTTATATGTTCTCTGTCTACCTCCTTACCCTTGAAGACCCTGTGGCTACTCAGGGACTTGAATCTGACACATGGTAGGAGCCTGATTGGTACACTCTCAGAGCCAGAACACGGCTACACTGTACATGCAAAAAAGTCACTGAAAAGTCCCGTAGAGGAGTCCAGAGACACAAGCTACTTGGAAAGAGAAGGTCTCCACTCCTCCCTTTGCAAGCTGTGGGGAGGGTGCCCCTCCTTGTGCTCCCCTGCAGAGGGGAGGACAGTAGTGACTCTCCTCTGGGCCTCTGGGCCAAGAGTGCTTTAGCATCCTTGATCAGGATGGCCTGAACCTCGACTGCTCACCTCTCTCGGTGCCTTAGCTGGTCCCAACCAGTCCTGACTGCCCTGGCAGTTGCAGCAGGTAAATGTACCCCCATCCGTTAAGCAGCTGCTGCAAGTGACTGGGTTTTCTGCTGCCTTGCAGTTTCGTCCTTGCAGACAAGTCTATGAGGTCAGGATGTGAAACCTGCTTTTTGAACGAAGAATCTAATGCAACTCATAGGGTAAATGGCCTCTTAAGAGTCTGTCTAAATTGGGGAGTCTGTGGAGTCTGTCTGACTCCCAAACACATGTTCTCAGGGCCCTGAAACACAGGTAGACTCCAGAGACCAACTGTCCTGAGCTGTCAGTTTCCCCAGGGCTAAAGTTAGGAGAGTCCGAGACTGCCTGGGGCGGTTGCTTTACCTAGGGAGCAGGTAGGAGGTTATCCTCACAAGGCTAGCTGGTCTAAGATTTCAGACAACAGGAGTATCTGGCTTCCTTTGTGCTGCCTCTGTCTGTGTGGGGTGAGATGTTACTCTTCGACGCCAGGCAGAAGTCTTGGGTGGCCTCAGTACACTCTCTCTCCTCTTTCAGCCCACGCCTGTGCTGTTCCTCGTGGGATAATCTAGCAAGCGTCAGTCCATTTTGAAATGATTATATAGGACATACAGGCTGTGGGGGTCAAAGGTTACATCAGGACAGCCTGAGGAGAAGCGCAGGTACCCTTACTTAAGAGTGAACTACCAAGTCGCTGGAAGACTGCTGTTCTCCCAGCTGGGGGAGGAGGGTCAATTTAGGGCTCCTGTGTGTTCCCGTTGTAGTATTTCTCCTAGCCATTTGCAGATCCCTGCCCCGCAGCCCTTCCCTGCTCTGTTTTTCCCCTGAGGCTAGTCTCGCTGACCCCCCCCCCCTTTTGCTGGCAGCTGGGAATTAACATTGGTTAATCAGTTAAAGAGATTATTTGCCTAAAAGGGAGCAGGTAGTGATACTTCTAGTTAATTAATGAGAAAGAAGTTAAGTTAAAGGACTCTTCTTGGCTTTTCCTTTGTGTTACTGGGTAACTTCAATCACTGTCAATCTGGAGGTGCCGACATCAGGGGAAATGGGGCAAGGCCCCTGTGCTGTCCACATGACATATCTCAATGTCTGAGAACTGACTCCCGACCAGGGCAGAGTTTCCCAGACAGCTACCCTGTTCACCAGCAGTCTGTTTTAGCCTCGACACCACCAGCTGGTTAGTTAACACACTAGTCATTTCTCCAGAACTGGGTTCGTAGCTCCAACGCGGCGTTTCCATGGCCAGCTTCAATACCCTCTCTAGACCTGCTGCCACTTTCTGTGTGGATTGTTGCGTGGCTTTGTGGTGTGTCCCCCCCCCAACTTGGGCCACCTTTTCCCTACCCTCATCCCTCCGGCTTAGACACATGCTTCCGCTTCTCCCCTTAGCCATTCTGGTCTTCTAGATGATTCCAGACACTGTTAGTCTCTGCAGTGTGGCCTGAGTTATTGTACATTATTGTACATTATTGTACGTCTTCTTTGCCTCTGCAGCGTCCTGGTTTTGGGCACCTTGGAGCTGGCTGGGATGCACCCCAACCCTCCCACTCCTCTAGCCACGGGTCTGTTGTTATTGTTGGTTTTGGCTTCTGCTCTCCCCTCTGCCTGGCTTCTCTAGCTATGATCATCCTACCCTTCATTCAATAACAAGTTTATGAGTCACCTCTTCTGGGAAGCCCTCTTGCATTCTCCTAAGATAGTTGACTAGCTTGGTCTTCCGTACCCCTCAGCCATACGCAGCCTCTTCCCTCTGCTCTTCGTTCTTGCTGGTCTGGCCATGGTGCTGGCCCCCAGGTCACAGAGGGCAGGAGTTGTGTCACCTGGCACCAGTGTCAACAGATTGGCTCTAACTTGCCCTGGATCTGGGTTGATGGCCTTGTGGCTTCAGTGACTTTGATGAGACCTCCTGCCATCCTTGATGTCCCCTAGAAACTGCTGCTTCAAAGCCACAAAGGGGAAAAAAACAATTCTAGCTAACTCAGGCAATGTTGCTTCCTTCTCAGGATGCTTCACCGTCCTCCTGCGCCTGCACGTCCTCCAGTCAGATTGGGTCACCTCACTATGGAGCAAGCCAGCAGTGCCCAGCCCCTGAGGTACCTAGGCAAGGTCGGGAGAGGGCTGACCTCCAGACCCTGTGCCCTTTCGGGAGGGAAGAGCAGCAGTCCTAACTGGAATGGTTCCCCTCCCTTATCTCTGCCCAGACGGTCTGTGGTACTTCCTCCACCCAGGGACTGTGACTTTCACCAACAGGCAAAGACACTTGAGAGTCCCACTCTGCCTTGTCAAGTGACCTGGTGCTTAATTTTCAGGGTTTTTGGTTTTGTCTTACAGTGCTGGGGATAGAGCCCAGGGCTCACCGTCCTGCGACTGCAGGCCACAGGCTTTCTTTTACTTTGAAAATTCCCAGGTGCCCTGGGTTGCCCTTCCCAGGCCGAGTTCTGCCCCAAATCCTAGGCATTTGCATTTTCTCAAGGACCCTTTGTGGCAGGTAGGTCCTGGCCTCCTGCAGATGACCTGAAATAACACTGCCCTCTGAACTCTCGCTGGCAGCCACAGGAAGAGAGTCTTGCCCGCTGTGAGTCTGGGGCCTTTTAGACCAAGGCAGGAAAACAAACACCCTGCCCTTATTCACCCATTCCTGGTGGCCAGTGGATTAGGCATTTAGGAGTTGGATTTGCAATTTGTGAGCTGATTAAACAGCAAGGCTTTCCTGAGCCGCTCCCTTGGGCCCGAGCCTTTACGCATCTTTTACAGAGGAAGAATCCGAGTTATGACAACTCCCAACTGGACTCAGCCTGGTTCCTCCCAAGGGCTCCTTATTCGCACTGAATCACCGGCCTGACTGTGGCCCAGAGGAGCGAGGGCGTCTCCTGCGACTGGAGGATTTTTACTGCTTCCTTTCCATACTAATTCACCTCTGTCTGATCTCCATCCTTGCCTGGTCACTCCTGCGTGCCCCACAAACACGGAAAACCGCTGTCCTTTTCTCAGCCGTTAGCTAGCAGGCGAGTGGTGTGCTTCCCCGCTGAGGGCTGTAGCCGTGACGGGGCCCTGAGAAGAAGCCGTCATTCACCAGGCCGGAGCCCACCGTCTCCCTCATCTGCATCTCCTGGATCAGATGAAAAGAACAGGGGGGCACCCTCCTGGGAGGCCAATCCAGGGGCTTTCTCTCCCGCAGGACTGTTGTCTGGGCTTGCCAAGCCCCACAAGTTGGCAAACTGGAGGACTGCTTTCAAAGCGGGCCTTCGCCCTCCTTGGCAGGCGCCTCAAAGCTGTCTTGCTTTGCTTTGCCTGGGCCTGGGAGTCCGAGCAAGGCATTCTTTCACACGCCTCAGTGGGGACATCCCTGGAAGCGGCTCACACTGGCACACTCGAGGCAGGGCCACTTGGGTGGGCGTCAGAAGCAGAGTCCAGGTGGCCTGGGCAGAGCAGAGCGCCAGAGAGGGCATGGAAGGTGTTGGAAAACGTGCAAGCTCCTCGGGGACAGTGTTTAAGGACTGGGAAACACTGCCTGACAGTTACTTTTATAAGCTGTAGACAGAGTACTTAAACTTTCTATTTCTGTTTTGTTTTGTTTGTTTGTTTTTGTTTTAGTTATCCTGTTTGGGATAAAATCACAAGTACTTCAGGACACAGAAGTGAGTCCATAGGACCAGACAGAAAGGAAGATGACCTTGGAATCTAGTGACTTCTAAACCGTTTTTTCTAAAGTTTCATTTCTGGTTCTTCACTGACAGTCGTTCACAGAGCTTTAAAATAAGGCCATTTAAAATAAAAAATAAAAAAAAAAACTGGGCATATTGTCACATGCCTTTAATCCCAGCATTACGGAGGCAGAGGCAGAGTTCAAGGCTGGCCTAGTCTACATTGAGTTCTAGAATATTCTACAGTGAGAATCCTGTCTCGAAAAGCCCAAAACTAGCCGGGTGATGGCAGGGCACACCTTTCATCCCAGCACTCACTGGGGAGGCAGAGACAGTCAGATCTCTGTGAGCTGGAGGCCAGCCTGGTCTACAGAGCGAGTTCCAGGACAGGCTCCCAAGCTGCAGAGAAAATGTTATGATCTGCTGGCCTGGTCTGTCACCTTGGTACACTGTCCCTTTAAGAGACAAGCCCTGCCCTTTCCCAACCCCTCTCCTTCCACCAAGGGAAGCAGATATCCCTCCTCCTCCTCATCCAGCCTAAGCTCTCTCTTTCTGTGTCTCTCCTGAAGAGGTAACTTCTGCTCTTTCTGCTCTCTCTCTCTCTCTCTCTCTCTCTCTCTCTCTCTCT
>NC_022009.1:102264483-102265338 GCF_000317375.1 Microtus ochrogaster
TCTCTCCCTCTCTCTCTTTCTCTTCCTCCCTTCTCTTTCGCTCTCCCCTCTCTTTCTCTCTCCCTCCTTTCCCCCTCCTCTTTCTCCCTCCTCCTCCCTCCTCCCCTTCCCCCTTTCTTCCATAATCCACTAAATAAGCTATACCCACTGTCTGCATGGCATCTATCTGTCTCTCATCCACCATGGCTCCTTGTGGGACCAGCTGCTCCACTGACCCATCACCTCCCACCCACCTGGGACCCACAAAGGCCTCATGTGGTGGGATCGGCTTCCCCTCCTGGCCCATTGCCACCCCTCAGGGAACTGGGTGCAGCTTTTATCTAAACCATTAGAGAAACCCTGTCTTGAAAAACCAAAAATAAATAAATAAGTATAAATAAGTAAGCAAATCCTAAAGAAGAGTATTTGAGGCTTATGCGCGCAGAGTCTATCTCAGATATCACAGGTGACGATGCTAGGTTGTCAACAAACGCCACTTCTGCTTAAAGAAACAGAGCATTTGGGCTGGAAAGATGTGCACAGATAGCGTGCTTGACATGTCAGCTTGAGGACCAGATGCCGGTACCCACATTTCATGTCAGATGTCCCTAGGATCTGTGGTTCTCACTGCTCAGCCAGCCTATGGAACCAGCAGCTCTAGAGTCAATGAGAGATGCTGTCTCAAGGACAAAGGTGGAGAGTGAGGAAGACCTGTCAGCTTTCGTGGGCATCACACACGCGTGCACACACATCAGAGAAAGAACAAAAAGAAACACATACTGGTGTGGCAGTTCAGTGTCAGAGAACCAGCCCCACAGTGCAGTGACAGAGAGGCAACCTCGTGGAGACACAGTGACAGTGCCAACCTCATGGATC
>NC_022009.1:102265648-102290832 GCF_000317375.1 Microtus ochrogaster
AGAGCCAACCTCATGGATCAATCACAGGGACAGAGCCAACCCCATAGATCACAGGGACAGAGCCAACCCCGTGGATCACAGGGACAGAGCCAACCCCGTGGATCACAGGGACAGAGCCAACCCCGTGGGATCACAGGGACAGAGCCAGCCCCATGGATCACAGGGACAGAGCCAGCCCCATGGATCACAGGGACAGAGCCAGCCTCATCTTTGTCTCTGGCAATTTTTTAAATTTTTTATTATTATTTTTAATTCTAGTGGGCTTTTGTTGAGATACACTAACAGAACAAACTTTACCAACGATCTCTTCTGCTCATTGTATTGTTACAGAAACCCAGCAGAGAAGACCCCTCAGACAGTCTGTCGCCAACTGGAAGCCTGTCGGGGACTACACTCAGTATTCAGGACCCAAGTGTTTAGAGTGAGGGCTTTGAAAAAGCAAAGACTCATAGCTGCAGGAGGAGGTTTGGGGCAAAGAGGCAGTTTAACAGAAGCCGAGATAAGTTAGCTGGGGCACCTTGACCTCAGGTTCCTAGAATAGAGTTGAAAATTTCCCAAAGGGTTTCCCATCATGGAGATAAGATTCTTGCTAAACCTGAAATGGCCTCAGCAAGAATACGTGATGGAGGAACCCGTGCACTGCCTTGCCCTGCCATACCATCTCAGGAGAGACAGTGGTCCATTTGGATGTACATGCAACACAACTTAACTCAGCAAAGCGACTCACAGTAGTGTTCTTACCTACTAACCAGAGAGTCAATCTTCCCTTCTTAATATCTTTAAAAAGTTTAAGTTCTCCATGTGCTCAACTATGTTCATAGCAGCTTTGTTTGTCATAGCCAGAAACTGGAAACAACCTAAATGCCCCTCCATTGAAGAATGGATAAGGAAAATGTGGTACATTTGTACAATGGAGTACTACACAGCAGAAAAAAATAACGACAGCTAGATTTTTGCAGGAAAATGGGTGGAGCTAGAAAACATTATTTTGAGTGAGGCAACCCAGACAGAGGAAGACAATTATCACATGTACTCATTCGTAGGTGGTTTTTAAACATAAAGCAAAGAAAACCAGCCTACAAACCACAATCCCAGAGAACTTAGACAACAATGAGGACACTGAGAGAGACTTACATAGATCTAATCTACATGGGAAGTAGAAAGTAGAAAAAGACAAGATCTCCTGAGCAAATTTGGACCATGGGGGACCTTGGGGGAGGGTTGGAGGGGGGGAGGGGAGAGGCAGGGAGGGAAGCAGAGAAAAATGTAGAGCTCAATAAATATCAATAAAAAATGAAAAAAAAAGCTTTAAGTTCCCACAGTTTACTTTGGTGCTGGTCCATGGTGTCTAGGACATAAGAATTTTCTCCTACTTTTGTTGAATAAAAAGTGTATTCTTTTCAAGTTTGTTTTGTGTCAGAAAACATAAGTGACTGTTTTCTGTAGCTTCCTGTCCCCTCCAAAATATGGCTCAGATACAGCATCCAGTATCTTACTAAACCAGGCCTATTCTCACTCTTACCCGCTGTTAAACATTTTTAATTGAAATATTTAATAGCATGAGAGTATTCTAATTTAATTACATTCATCTTTTAAGATATCTTGAGTTTGTCTGCTTATTTATAAAAAAAGATTTTTTTTTAAAAAAAATTTATGTGTACGTGTGTTTTGGCTGCATGTATGTTTGTATCCTATGTGTGTGTTCCTGGTGCAGACATCAAATTGCCTGAAACTGGAGTTCCAGGAAGTTGTGAGCCTCCATGTGGGTGCTGGGAATTGAACCCAGGTCCTCTGAGAGAGAAGCAAGATCTCTTAACACCTGAGCCAAGTCCCCAGCAATGAATAATAATAATAAATTATGTTTCAATAGGGGAAGAATACTAAATGGCTGCTCTCTTGAACAAGCACCTATACTCAAACCAGCAAACCAAACAAGAATAAAATACCTTCCTAGTGCTATTTAGTCCTGAGTCTATGCATTTGGTATTGGCTTTATGTCCCTTTTGCCCTGTTCTTCAACTGATTTGCTCATTATATGTCAAACTTGCTATTTGTGAGGACTGTCCAAATTGGCTTGCTTCTGTGGTGTATTTACAGAGTGCTGAGGGGTCGGTTCACAAGCAAGCGACCCTGGAAGGACAATGTCCTTTCCTTCCTGAGACAGATATTTCAGGATTGGGGAAGTGGGGTTTCCTGTGTTCTCACAAGGGGCTGAGGAAAAAAAAAAACACTGGGGCAATTTCAGAAAGAATTCAGCCTGGGCTAAACAGGAGAGATGCTTTTGTGTGTAACTCTCTCCTACTGGGAGAGGCCTGCCTGGCCCGGAGGCTGCAGGCATGGGAGGAAACAAGGCCAGGGTTGTGACTGCTGGGTTCTCTGGAAACCTACTATCCTGGGCAGGACTCACTGGAGGGTCAGGACCTCCCTCCACCCATCTCCTGCGCCAACTCCCACTGTTCCAGGCTTTGATCACACAGCAGTTGTGTCTTGCTTCTGTCCTTTCTCACCAAAGAGCATCAGACACTTTGGTTCCCTCTAGAAATGTTTACTTAATTTATATTGAGTTCCCACCTTGTTTCTCTGTTCAGCAAAAGGCTGAGACATGTGGCTGCCTTCAGGGCGGCTTTCTTCAATGTTCCTTTACCTTGTTTTTATTTTTGTTAATAATGTCTAAGCATGTAAAATCCCAATATAAAACCTTAACATCGTGCTATTTTCATCCATATGTATTATTATACTTTGCTTAATTCTTCCCTTCTGCAAATGGCCTCCTGTTCCATCTATTCCTCTCTAGCTCCCCTGATGCCTTCTGAGTTTCCCATTCCAATTTCATATCATACGTGTTCCGTCAGTTTCCCTTCATTTTCCCTCTTTCAAGGTCTCTTTTTCCACTCTCAGGCTCTCTTTTCCAGTTTACACACACACACACACACACATGTTGCCCAAACTCAAATCTGAGTTCCACATGAGAAAAAACATGGCGTGTGTCTTTGTGAGTTGTTTTATTTCACAAAGCATAACGATTTCCAGTTCCATCCATTTTCTTCCCTGATTTGATATTATTTCTGAATTTCTTAATTTCTTGATATTTTGTCTTTATTTGCTTGTTTGTGAGAAACAAACTCTGTATAGCTCTGGCTGTCCTGAAACTTGCTCTGTAGACCAGACTGGCCTCCGCCTGCCTCTGCCTTCAGAGGACTTGGGATTAAAGGCAAATGCCATCTTTTCTTTACCCATTTATATGTTGGACATCTAGAACATCCAGTTCCATTTCCTGGATGGTAACAAACAAGAGTTGTGCTGTGGGATAGCTGTACACTATGTGAAGATTTATTGCTGACTGGTTTAATAAGGAGCTAAATGGCCAATAGCTAGGCAGGAGGTATAGGTGAGCTTTTCAAGCAGAGCCAGAGGAAGTGGGGGATGAACCTAGGGGTGTGGAGATGCCATGGGAGATGCATGGAGGAGCAGCAGGTACAGATGGAAGAGAGGTAACACCGTGTGATGGAACATAGATTAATATAAATGGGTTAATTTAAGTTAAGAGCTACTTAGAAATAAGCCTAAGCTAAAGGCTGGGCATTCATAATTAATAGTAAGTCTCTGTGTCCTTATTTGGGAGCTGGTGGGACAGAGGAAGACTCATTATGAGCTGCTGTAAATGTGGATATCCAAGTATCTGCGTTGTTCTCTGGCCTAGAGTTCTTCAGGCGTGTCCCCAGAAGTAGTATAGCTGGGTCACATGGTAGCTCTGTTTGTTTGTTTTTGAGGAAGCCAGTAACCAGTTTCCATAGGGTCTGCTCCAGTCCACTTCCTGCCAGCGGCATACAGCTCCTCTCCTTGTATCCTTGCCGGAGGTTGGTGTGTGTGTTTAAGATGTATTCATTTTATGTTATGTGTGAATTGCCTGCCTATGTCTGTGCACCACATGTGTGCCTGGTGCCTGAAGAGGTCAAAAGAGGGCATCGGATGCCCTGGAGCTGGGGTTACAGATGGTCGTGTGGGTGCTGGGAATCCAGGTTCTCCACAGCAAGTCTTCACCTCTGAATCAGCTCCAGGCCTGAGTTGTTTCCTTGATGACAGCCTCATGAGGATGACACAGAATGGCGTTTTCCTGCCTCCTTTCTCTTTTGTCCCTCCAACCCAGGAGTCCCAGCGCTTGGACGGTTATCTGAACATTTAGTTTATCCCCATAGTTTTGTGTCTGATACTTGTGACCACTTCTGAATTTGTGCGTGTGTGTTGGTGTAGTATACATACGTGTTCACACGACTGAGTCCTTGTACACTGAGGCACACATGTGAAAAAGGTCAACACTGGGTCTCTCTCAGTCATTCCCACTTACCGAGAACTGGCTGCTCAGTGAACTGTGGGGATTACAGAGGTCTGCCTCGGTGTCTGACTTTTGTTTGGGTGCTGGGATTCAACTCAGGCCCTCATGTGTGTGTGCAGACACTTTGCCAATTAAGCCACCTCCCCAGCCATCCCTGGAGTCCCCTCTGAATTTTGCTTTTGAATTTTAAATTTTATTCCTTTTTTTTGTTGGGTTTTTTTTTTTTTTTTTTTTTTTTTTTTTTTTTTTTGGTGACAGGATCTCAGGTAGACCAGGCTGGCCTCAAATCAGAGGTCCACCTGCCTCCGCCTCTCAAGTGCTGGGATTAAAAGCAAGAGCTGTCATGTCCAGCTATTTTAATTTTTTAAATTATTATTTCATTTTGTCTTAGTTTTTGAGGCAGGGTATCTTGTGACCCGGGCTGGCTTAGAACTGGACGTGGAGGATGACCAGAGGATGACCTTGAACTCCTGATTATGATACACCTCCCAGTACTGAGATTACAGGGATGAACCATCATGCTTAGTTCTGAATTTATTTTTCATTAAAAAAAAACTATGAAGTTAAACAACAACTATGACAACACCCTTACCAAATGGAAAAAAAATAATGATGATAATAATATAGCCACGAAGGAAGCAAAAGGCAATGACAAAATGACATGAAGTATCTGTTGATGAGGGCGGGAGTGGGTGGAAGGAGATGACCGCACGACAAGGCTGTTATTTTTTCATCTTTTTTAGCGTAGACATAATAGATAGTATTGGATTTTTAAAATTACGTTGTGAAATAGAAAGTTAAGTTTCATCTAATTTAACTTAGAAAGTTAATTAAGCTTCATCAAATTTAACTTAGAAACAAGTTTAGAAAGTCACAACTATTGGAATGAAAATTCAGATTGCATAGTAAGCAGAAACATAAGTCAGGCGTTAGAAATGAACAAAGTAATCTAGTTATGAGGAATGTTATTAGAGTAATAAATGTAAGTAGTATCATGTATTAAAAGATATACACTCAAAAATTGGCTTTAAAAACCTGCTAAAAGCAACTATGTACTGTCTTTAAAAATATATCTAAAGGCGGGTGGGGGGGACAACACTCAGAGTCAGAGACAGTGCTTAAACTCCCGGAAATATCTCTCTAATAGTGGAATTCCAGGCACCGTGGCATTTGGGAGGGGGAGATATTTTTGGACTAAGTTTCCCAGTCTCTAAAATCAGACCCTGCGGTTGCCAGCTCATAAGACCAGCCCTGTGTGCCTCGGGGTTTGTTCAGGATTGTTGAGCTTCCACAGGGCCGGGGCTGGGGATGCTTTGTCCAATTCCAGGCATTGCAAAGACGGGACCTTTGTGAGGACATGCCGTCTGGTGTGCCGGGGACAGGAAAGTAGGTGGCTGGGAGCATTTGCTCTCTGAAGTCCGCTGAGCAGACTGTCTGCTGGAGAAGCTTCGGAGAAAGTTATGCTAACTATTTTGGGCTTTGAGTGGGCTATTTGATATTACCAACCATTTGTATTTAACAGGCCAGGGCTTGATTTATCAGGATTTTCCTATGTGTCATGCTCATTGAGAGGTGGAGTCAGGCAACCCTGGGTTAGAATGCCAGCTCTTCTAAGTACTGGCTGCAAGCCTTGGGAAGATGACCCAAGACTCTCTGACCCTGTTATCTCATTTGTACAGCACGCTCATTGTTCATTCGTTCATTTGTTGGGAGGAGTCAGTCATTTCTTTCACGCTTACCTTGTGACAGCCTGTTCTGGGCGTTTCTTTCCAGAAGCAAACTCCTTAGACTGTATTCTAGTGAGGCATGATAGAAAAAAAAATAACCACAGAAATCAGCAGATAAATTCATTATGTATTAGATAGAGTAGGAGATTGCAAAAAGGCCCAGTGTGAAGAAGGAATAGGACAATGGCAGCGTAGCAGTGTGTGTGTGTGTGTGTGTGTGTGTGGTTTGTGTGTGTGAGTGCGTGCGTGTGTGTGTATGTGTGCCTGTGTGTGCACATGTATTTTGCATGCTCTGGCTGAAGAATGTCTGAGGACAGCTTTCTGTGAGGTGTCTGAGGCTAGTCTAGCTCAAAATAAAAACTTTGGATTCTGCCCAGAGCAAGCTCAGAAATCCCAGGAAGGTTCCAAGCAGAGCAGAGCTGATATCTGCTTTCTCTTCAGAGGGGACTGCTCTGCTGAGGGCGGGGGGACTCTGCACAGGTGGGATGGAGGCAGGCAACTTGACTTTGTCTCCAAAAGGATTCAAATTATTCTGGCATCTGAGTGAGTTGAGAATATGCTGGTTGGGCGCAAGGGCAGCAGGGAATGTAGTTAGCAGAGATAATAGATTCCTGGACCTGGAGGTAGAGGTGGGGATGGTGGGAAGTAGTGGACTCTGGGTCTGTCTCAGAGGCTTGTGACCAGATTTCTCTGGGGTGGGAAAAGAAAAAAAAAATCAAGGCTGTCACCCAGTTCTCTGGCCTGAGTGGAGCCATCTGATACCCAGGACTAGAGATATTTTGGTGCAGCAGATGGAAGGGCCCACAGTTCTATAATAGCCATAGAAAATGCCTGGTAGATACAGGGTGGAAATAAAAGAGTGAGATGCAGGAGTGAAGTCATGGGGAGATACAAATTTGGGTACTGCAACTAGAACTTTGGGTCCGGATAATATGGGGCCCAGGGTAGAAAGGGGTAGGGACCTAGGCCAAGACACTCTAATACTGAGGGGCGGGGAAGTGAGGGGGAGCTGGGAAAAGAGCAGCCAGCTGGCTGGGCAGAAAAGCAAAGTAAGGAAGTATCAGAGAAGCAAGTGCAGTAAGAATCATAAAAGGACAGATCCTTCCCTTGTGCTGGAGTAGGTGGGTCAACAAGCAGAGTGTAGACCTCAGAATATTGTGAGCTTTTTTTGTTCTCCTTTGTATTTCGAGACAGGGTTTCTCTGTAGCTTTGGAGCCCATCCAGGAACTTGCTTTGTAGACCAGGCTGGCCTCCAACTCACAGAGATCCACCTGCCTCTACTCCCCTGAACTCCCCCAAGTGCTGGGATTAAAGGCGTGTGCCACCACCGCCCTACATAATATGGTGAGTTTATGTGCACCAACACACCGAAAGCTAGTGCCCAGCAAAAGTTAGCTGTATACAAAGCTAGACAGTACTGAAACTGCCCTCAATAGCGGTACTTCTTTTAGGTGAAAACAAGGATAAGGCAAGAGGATGAAAATCCTCCTCGGTGCAAGTAATGACAAAGAGTCTGCTTAAACCAGGTGTGAGTTCGAGACCAGCCTGGTGTACAAGAGCTAGTTCCAGGACAGGCTCCAAAACCACAGAGAAACCCTGTCTCGAAAAACCAAAAAAAAAAAAAAAAGCCAGGTGTGGTGGCGCACACCTTTAATCCCAACACCAGCACTTGGGAGGCAGAGGCAGGCAGATCTATTAGTTCGAGGCTAGCCTGGTCTATAGGACAGCCAGGGGCTACACAGAAAAACCAAAAAAACAAAAAATTCTTTGCTTACTCAGACTTTAACCAGGTTTAAGACCTTCTCCTAGCCTCGCCTCCGTACTTCCTTGTATCATCCAGTTCCAGCAAGATCTCTGCCCAGCCAGTGTGGCTAGAACCCTTATCCTTGATATCTGATCAGGTCCCTAATCATCCACACCCCCAGGCATTGTATGAGCCCCCTAGCCTGCCTTCTGGAAGAATCCTGTTCCGCCAGTTTATCTGGCCCCTCCCCCCACGTTTCCCCTCAGTAATTTTCTATCTGCTGACTTCCACCCTGCTCCTTGGTCGTCTGCTTCCAATGGCCTGTGCTGCATTTGGAGTGAAGCCCACCTCTCTCCTAATTTCAAGACCCCCCCCCCCCCCAGGCAGGGGACTCTGTGCTGATCGTGATCAGGGTAAAGGTTTGCCCTTTTATGCTCTAACAAGTGTCACTGGACAGCATTTCCCTTGAACAGTACTAATGGAGTCCCCCCAAAGGAGCAGGAACACAGGGAGATGGGAAAGGCGGCTGGTGGTAAGTTTCTGCCATGGAGAAGCCTGCTAGTAGTATAGCATCCCATGCCGAGGATGTAACAATCGTACATCAGTTCTTTGCTCTTCTTTGTGAATATGCATATTATCTGGAACTGTTTCTGGAAGATTCTGAGCCTATTGGGATTTGGCAGGGACTTCAGGGCTGTCCTAGGCTATCCCATTGGATTGCTAATGTCCTGCTTGGCTGGGGTGTCATTATTAATGCTGGAAAACCACCCTTGGAAATGTTCAGCTGCATTGACTGAGAGCAAAGCAGGATATAGATCCTCCCAAACACAGGCATCCTTAACAACCAACCCCAGTGCAAACTCCGAGAGGCAGGTGTGGTGCCTTGAGCATCCTCAGAATGCTGTGTGTGTCCCTGTTCTGAGTGTCCTAAGAAACCAGAGCCAGCCAGTCACCTGTCCCAGAGTGAGAGGGGTAAGAGGGAAGACCAGAGAGAGATTTAGTCCCTGTGGTACACGGGGAAGAGAATCTGATAAAGACTTTAAGTCTGTCTCTGGGTGTTGGCATGAACTTTAGATCTCTGATGAGAACAATTGGGAAGGGAGCTAGAAGGAGGACTTAATTAAGCGTTCCTGGTCCAAGTGTGGTCTGTTTGAGCATTGTTTCAGTCCTTGGGCTACAAGGTGGCTCAAAGAAATTCTTATTGCTTGAGATAACAGCACGGCTTCTGTAAGGTAATTACAGCCTGAGGAGCTGGTCTGTCTGACCACCAATGCTCAAGGGGTAATTTAAATCCTTTGTTGTAAAGATATTTATCAATCAGTTCTGTAAATCGGTGGGATTTTAACTGCAGATTTAGGTACCTTGTGGTGGTTTTATTGGCCCAAGTTAAGAGTCTACAGAGTGAGTTCCAGGACAGATAGGGCTGTTACACAGAGAAACCCTATCTCAGAAAACAAAACAGAACTTGTTACACAGAGAAACCCTATCTGAGAAAACAAACCAAACCAAAACAACAACAAAAAAGAAAAAAAAAAAAAGGAAAGAAAAAAGAAAACCAGAGGTGATGGGAGAATTTACAGGTGGTTGTGATAACACTGTCAGGTCCTTGAACAGTGCTGACTGAATATACTCAGTACATGTCAACAGCCATTTCCACACAGCCTGGCGTGTCTTGTCAGGCGCTGTGGACTCCAGATGTTTCTCCATCAGTGGGAAACTTGGAAAAGCAAAGTTGCCACGTTTGTTATATTATCACACAATATAATTTTTCTTTTTCTTTTTTTTGGGGGGGGGTAGGGGTTCGAGACAGGGTATCTCTGTAGCTTTGGAGCCTGTCCTGGAACTAGCTCTTGTAGACCAGGCTGGCCTCGATCTCACAGAGATTCACCTGCCTCTGCTTCCTGAGTGCTGGGATTGAGGGTGTGCGCCACCATCCCCTGGCCTTTTTTTTCCCCTCCGAGACAGGGTTTATCAGTAGCTATGGAGCTGTGGAGCCTGTCCGGGAACTCGCTCTGCAGACCAGCGTCTCAGAGCCTGGGGTTCTGATGGCTTCAGCAGACATCTGGGCAAACTGGGTCCTCTTGATCTCTGAGTCTCTGGGATGACAACAGTGGAGAATTTGGTGGTACATTTGCTTCTCCTTGTCATAGGCAGTTCTGGTCCCATGGCAACTCAGAATAAATACCACTGTGGGTGAGGAGTACAGACCAGCTAGATCCATTCTCTCGGTGACGTGTGATGCTGTCGCCTGCTGGAATGTCCTCCACAAATACTGAAGTGTAGATTCATATTGCTGATGAATTGATGAGAGAGCGTATTCTCAGGACTGGTTTTGAATGTCGCTCCATTACCGCTCAGTTGGATCCTATTGGACCATTGAGTCCTTTCAGACTGATGCTTCGAAGGTTAAAGAAGACCAACAACAGTGTCCACTGTACTGAATGATTTAGGGATAAAAGAAACAAAGCTCGTGCAGCATTAAGGGCGGCGCCTGGCACCCAGCAGGGGCTCAGGACATCTTTCTTAGATGGTGGCACAAGCGTGGAGAGAGAGCTACACGGTACCAATTTGCTCAGGTCCTTCTCAACAGGGTCCCTTCCCCTTAGCTCCTTCCAACATCCTGTGCGCCGGAAGTGAACCGGCTGTTCCTACAGATAGCAATAGGACTGAGCAACCTGCTGAGGGAAGGCTATTCCGTCGGACCAGGGTGGGGCCTAGGAATCTGCATTATAAATAAGTAGAGGACTGTGATTCTGCCCTAGTGGTCCAGAGGCCTTTCTTCAAGAAACCCTGTTCTCGGGAGGGGGCGGTGAGCTTTATTTTGTTTGCTCTGGTTTTTGTTTGTTTTAAAGGGAAGGGTCTTTTTGTGTAACCCTGGGTGGCCTAGAACTTGATTGTAGGCCAGACTGGACTCAAACTTAACGCAAGCCTCTTGTCCCTAAATGCTGAGGTGACGGGTGTGTGCCAGCACATCCAGCAGGGCTGCAGGAGTTTGACACGCATCTCGGTCTTTCTGTTTCAGTAAGCACTGACCGAAGCAATCAGACAGTCAAACCTGCTAAGCCTTACCGCCGAGCTCTGGCCCCTGCGCTCTGAGGTTGTACTCCAGGCCTGGCTTTATTAGTGAGCTTTTTACCGTGTTCAAGTTTGCCCCTTGCTCGATAACTGCATGCATGCAGACTCTCCACCTTGAGTAGCAAAGCTCCACCCTTCTCCAAGCTTCGTTCTCATTTACTCTGGAGGAGTCGCTTTGGTCTTGGAGCCACTGGGCACTGAGCACGCTTTGGGTAGGCTCCGTCCTCAGTCTGGAGGGCTCGACTCCCTGTACTGTTTACTAGCGAAGCAGCGCCATTACGATGAGATCGCTCAGGGATGATGGGAGAACCTGTGAACTAATAGACATCAGTGGGGCTACGTACACTTGCGCAGCTGGCTCCTGTGTCTTCGCGGGCTCATTTGCTTCCTAGTTCAGTAAGGCCTTTGCCGAGCTCAGAATTAAGTTGAAAAGAATCTATTTCCCAAATACTTTTAAAGAGAAGGAAAAAAAAAATGTGGGCAGAGGTGGCACATGTCTTTAATCCCAGCACTCAGGAGGCAGAGGCAAGTTGATCTCTATGTGTTTGAGGCTAGCTTGGGTCTACAGAGTGAGTTCTTGGGTAACCAGGGCTATACAGAGAGAACCTGTCTCCAAAAAAAAACAAAAACAAAACAAAACAAACAAACAAACAAACAAAAAACCCTGAGATACAAAAAAACAAAAACAAGCAAACAAAAACCCTTAAATACTTCCAATATACTATTTTGTAAAAATTTTTTTTTTTTTTTTTTTTTTTTGGTTTTTCGAGACAGGGTTTCTCTGTGGTTTTGGAGCCTGTCCTGGAACTAGCTCTTGTAGACCAGGCTGGTCTCGAACTCACAGAGATCCGCCTGCCTCTGCCTCCCAAGTGCTGGGATTAAAGGCGTGTGCCACCTAAAGAATGCTTTTTCATTGGTGAATCTACACGTAGCCTTTGTAGTGTTGGAAGAAGCGAGTTTTTGAGGCAATATGGTCTTGTGACCAGATCTCTTTGTGTCCCCAAAGTGAGAAAATTTTATGCGAGGGACTTTGTTTCATACGAAAAAGGACCCAGTCCCTAGGAAGTCAGAGTCTGCCTTTGGTTCAGAGTAGATTGACATCCTTCCTCCCTGGGTTTCTGAGAGATGCAGACCTTCTGGAAGCAGGAAGGCAGCCCTCACAACAGCTAGTAGCATAATTAACACCTCTTTTACAACTATTGACACACGTGAAGCCTGGTGAGAGGGTGCGACGGCCTGGCCAAGGTCATGTAAAGGACCAGTCTCTGCCCTTCTCAGCCTGGGTCCTTCTCCATCAGCTTGGGCTTGGTTTTAGTTATCTGCCTCCCCGAGCGCCGGAGCAAATGGCGCGAGTTCACCTGCGACCCACTACTGGCCTTCTAAGGAATGTGTCCCCAAGGAGGGTTGCGGGAAACAGTACCAGGGATGGAAAAGACAAGAAAAAAAATGGAGGCAGAGAGAGTGGAGGGAGGAGGTGGGGGAGGGCAGAGAGATAGCGTGAACCAGCACAAGGGAGGGGAAGGACGCTAGACAGAGGTGCTGTAGGGGGTAGAGGGGGGCGGTAGTGGTCCTGTGGAGAGCGAGAGAGGGGCCCTGGGATGTAAATTTCAACCCATAGGCATAATCTGCTTTTGAAAGGCTAACATTTTGGCGGGAGGCTGGCAGCTCTAGAGGTAAGATAGCAAGGGCCTTATTCTTAGCATTTAGACTAACTTCCTCCGCGCCCTTATCTTCTTAATTTCACGGCAAACAATGGCCTATTGACTGAGCTTTCAGAGCAGTGGGTGTTCTCAGAGGGAGGCCGGCCAGAACACCAGCCCCTCTGGCTTCTAAGCCAGCTCCTAACCTGTACTCCACCTAACCAGCAACAGGAAACCCAGAGAGTCAGTCCTGTTGCTTCTCGTTTCTGTGTTTTAAGGTAAGTATTCCTGGGACAGAAGACTTTAGGCTCCTAAAGTTTATGCCCATGCATGTATATGTGAGTACATGTGTGTGCACTTACACATGAGTATGTGCCCTTGTATGTGTGTGGTTGCATGTGTGCTTGAGTGTATGCGTGTTTGAAATGGATGCATTTGTGTGAATGCATGCGTGTTGGTGCATGTAAAAGTGAGTATATGCATGCGGTTGTGTGTGTTAGTGCACGGTGCCTGTCTGTTGTACTCTCCTTAGGGAAGGGGTGTTTGACAGAATGTCAGCATGTGCTTTTTGTTAAAAAGGTCAGGTAAACAGCATCTCCAGGACTCATCCCCCAAACTCCATACCCAGGTCATAAGGAAAGCAACCTGAGCATCTTGGGGTGATGCTCACTTTAAAGTCTGTACAGAATTGCAGTGTGTTGGCAAGACCCAGCAGACCCATTGGTTGGAACCTGTGAGGAAATGGTGTTTGGGGCACTTCCAATATAGAGGCCTGATCTGCTCCTTGCTGAAGCCTAACCTTTGGCTCAGATGAGAAGGTCTCAATATGTCTTTAAACCTTTGGAAGGCAGTCTTAGAGAGAGTGGATCACTCTCTTGTGAGAGTCCCCAGTCTGTTTGGCACGGTGCCTGCCACATGCTGCTCAAAGCTGCACTCCCCTTGTTCTTTCCTGTAGGATTTCTCACTCTCCTTCGGGATGGTTGAGCAGAAGCCACTGGCCTGAGGATGTGCAGGGAGAAAATATTTCAACTTCTACTTTGTACTTCAACTTGAAGTTGAACAACATGAAGTTGTTGAAGTATAACAACTTCAATTTGTACTATATGTTTTATATTATTTTAATGCATGTATAATCTATAAGTATACATTTTTAATAGTATCGTTTTATTTTACGCATGTTGGTACTTTGCCTGTGTGTATGTCTGTGTACCACATGTGTGCCTGGTACCTGCTCAGGCCAGGAGAGAGAGCTGAGATCCCTCAGGACTGGAGTTACAGACAGTTGTAAGGTGCCCTGTGTATGCTAGTTATCAAACCAGGGTCCTTTGCAAGCACAGCAAGTGCTCTTAACCAACGAACCATCACTTCAATCCTATAAATTGCATATATATTTATTTAGATGTATCTTACATAACATATTATATTACATGTATCTCCATACATTTTGCCCCCAAAAATGTACTGAGGACTAGGGAGATGATTCAGTGGGTAAAGCGTTTGCCATGCCAGTGTGAGGCCCTGAGTTTGAATCCCCAGATCCCATATAAAGCCAGATGTAGTACTGTGTGTCTGTGATTCCTATGGTGGGATAAGAGTTGGAGATAGCAGAATCTCTGGACTCTTGTGGTAACGAAACAACCGAAATCCTATTTTAAACAAGATGGAAAACAGGGACCAACACTTTTGCTGCCCTCTAAGTTCCACGTGTGTGGAACGTTACTCATGTGCACACACAGGATCTCTGATAAGGATTGATGATGGCCACACATGTTGATACGGACAGAGATTGAATATTAGTTTCTCTCCCAGACACACCCAGAAGGAATGTCCTAGCAGCAATCAGGGAATCCCTTCGCTCCTGCAAGTTAAGACATAAAATTAGTCATCAAAGAGGCTTTGTCCTTTTCATTCTCCACACAAGAGCCTTTCCAAACTTGGACTTGAAAAACAGGACATAGAAACAAAGTTTGTGGAAAATAAATATCTTTCCTCGTGTCTCCAGGAAATTCAGGGATGAAAGTTGGGGAAAGTCTGCCAGGACATTCAGTCTTGCCATAGCGACTTCTCCTGGTGACTGTCCTGTCCATAGCGTTCCTGTATTCACAGCGCTGCTCCCTTATCGCTGCTCCCTTAGCGTCGTGGGAGAGACGAGATCACTACCGTGCTGTAGAAGGCATAAGTGCAAATTAGCTGCGTAAATGCTGTGCCGTTTAAGTGAAAGAATGGCCCATCAGAGGACCCGTCACTTTCTCCTGTATACGTGATTTAAATGTTCTTGGAAACTTAAACCTTCGCTGGATTGTTACTGGAATTTGGGGGTGGGGGGGCAATCCTTGCATGGTCACCAGAAGATAACAGAAAATCAGGGTGTTCCTCTTAGTGGAGTCTTTAGTCAAGGGAGTCTTACTAACAAAAGAATTTAAGAAGATGCTCAGCGAAAGCTAAGAACACTTTTTTTAGGGTTTCAAAGAAAAAAAACCCATGGGGAAGTGGTGATGCATGCCTTTAATCCCAGCTCTTAGGAGGCAGAGGTGGCCAGATCTCTGAGTTCGAGGCTAGCCTGGTTGGTCTTCCTGGTCTACACAGAGAAATCTGGTCTAAACCACCTCCCTCTCCAAACAAAACAAAACAAAACCCCTGAGGATGGGCAAGTGGTAAATCTCAGCAGCTGACCAGAGGAAAAGGATAGAGGAGAGAAGAGAAAAAAGCCATATCGTTTAGTTCCTGGTGTAGAAACTGCAGCAGGCAGGTGTGGTGGGTGGGGAAGGGCCTCCAGAGACTAAGGCAAAGTTGCTTTTGTCTGACTGAGAGAGTGGGTAGACCCTGCTGGTCCTCAAGGCTGCTCTGATCGTAGGCACTGCACTAGGTAGGGTGTAGGAATTCTGGGAAGGAAAGGTACAGCATTACATTGAAGCAATAATTATTCTGCCCACCTCCTTAGCCTGGCTTAAGGTTAAGCCTGCCTTCCCAGGAATGGCTTCTTGCCTAGGCGATTGACCCTGTCCAACTGGAATGTTAGGTGCCCGCCCAGACAGAGACTCTATTCTCTTGACATCTGCCATCTACCAAAGAAATGAGTGACAGCCAGAGAAGCCAGTTCCTGCTTCCAGAGTCAGGCAGGCACAGGAAGGAGACCTCATGAGGGGGTAGATGGAGTGAGGCCCCCAGACTTACAGAAGCGCCATGCTCCTGCTGCTGATCAGGAACTTGGGATCATGGGAAAGTGAGGATAGGGTTCCTGGGAGGGACTTCTGGGCTCTCTGGAAGATGTCTTTTTTAAGGATTTCTGGTTTCTTGATGTGTTTTCAGCCCTCAGTTCCATGGATTTTAGATAAATAGAAAATCTCTACCCACTCCCCAAAAGGTTCCAACTTTTTCATGTGAACTAAACTAGCAGTGGAGTAATTAGCAGGAGAAAAATTACGTAAATCCACTCGCTGTGCATGTGTGCATAGGAGCTCGGTGTGGGGAAGGAGGGTGCAGCTCCTCAGGAGGGAAGTGGTTTTTAGGGGAAATGAGCAGACCCCAAGAGCAAACAAAAGCTTGTAAATGATTCTCTCTGGAAACCTAGTGGGATCTAGGCAGACAATGGTTGATGACAAAGTCTATCTTGGTGTGGTGACATTCCCGTCTTCCTTCCTGTAGCGTAAGCTTGGCCTCCTCTGGCTAATAAGATATCAGGAAAGAGATGGCAGGCAATTGTGTTCCCTCCAGGAATCTTCTAACAGGAGAAATAGCCCTTGGAGATGAAACAGGAGGGGGTCCTGGTCTGGGTTCCCAGACCCCTTCTAAGGCCTTTTCATTTTCCTGTAGTGCAATGCGCGACCCTCTCCAGGACAGGTGGCGACACCCATCACAAATTGTAACTGGAATAGGAGTGGTTTTCAAAGTTAATGCCCTGATCTCTCTCACCGGTTTCCTGGATGTTTGCCATAATGAAGTGAACTATCAGAGAGATCCCCACAGCTGATACAGGGGTGTTTATAGCCTTGTGTTTCTCACTAGAATAAATTAAAGAAACGGAGGTACTATGCCATTTATTCCCACATT
Source organism: Microtus ochrogaster (assembly GCF_000317375.1). Lineage (NCBI taxonomy): Eukaryota > Metazoa > Chordata > Mammalia > Rodentia > Cricetidae > Microtus > Microtus ochrogaster. The sequence continues at coordinate 102,282,218 of NC_022009.1, forward strand.
CTGGGGGTGGGGGTTGTTTGACACTTTATAGGGTATTCTCTGGGCTTGTTAGCCTGCTTAGAAAAGCCTGAGTCCGCCCCTTTTGCTGGCAAGTGAGCATTTGTGCGGGAGGTCTGCATCAAGGTATGTCAGGGAAGAGTGCTGCTTTCTTTGAAAATGGAGTGTTTGAGTGCTTGACCCATAGGGAGTAGCACTATTAGGAGGTGCGGCCTTGTTGGAGTAGGTATAGCTTTGTGGGAAGAAGTGTGTCACAGTAGAGGCAGACTGTGAGGTCTCCTATGCTCAAACTAGGCCTAATGCGTGAGTCTTGCTGCTTGCAGATCAAGACGTAGAACTTAGCTCCTTCTCCAATACCATGTCTGCCTCCATGCTGCCATGCTTCTCCCCCCCCACATTTCTTTTTAAAGATTTATTTATTATATATACAATGTTTTGCCTGCATGTATGACTACAGGCCAGAAGAGGACACCAGATCTCATTACAGATGGTTGTGAGCCACCATGTGGTTGTTAGGAATTGAACTCAGGACCTCCGGAAGAGCAGACAGTGCTCATAACCTCTGAGCCATCTCTCCAGCCCGCTGCCATGCTTCTTTCCACAAGGATAATGGACTAAACCTTTAAAGCTGTAAACCAGCTTACATGTTAAGCCAGCTCCAATTAAATGTTTTCTTTTATAAGATTTGCCTTGGTCATGGTGTCTATTCAAAGCAATAAAACCCTCACAAATACAGAAGTTCTATTTACTGTTTTACCCCAGAGTGTTAAAATACCAAATAAGAGAAAAATCACAAGACTCTGGGCATTGGGGAGAAGATGTAAAAGGCCCAACCACATTGAAGAACGCACACTCAGTTTCTTAAATTTTTGAGCAGGATGCACCTAGAAAGGAAAGTGTGTGTCTATCCACCTCTGTCAGTTTCCTTGGGTCTCAGTAAGGAAGCACTCACTGCAAGCTGAGTGGGCTTAAAGCAACAAGAAAGTATTATGGCATCTGGAGGCTGAAAGTCCAAGATCAAAGAGCTAAGCGCATCATGCTGAAATTTGAACGAGCAATTATTCCTGGCTGTTCCTCGTTTCTGGTTGCTTGTGGGCAGTGTTTGGCCCTGCTTGGTTTACAGGTGTGTATCTTCAGCCTCCTCTTTAATCGCCATGTGGCCTTCTCCCTATGTCCCTATTTCACATGGGTTTTAAAGGGACCTCAGCCATATAATGTAGTCCTCAGAGCAGCTGCCGCTATAAATGGGTGGCACCGTGCCTTGCTCTATTAGAAGTGTCTTAATCATCCAGGGAGATCTCCCTATTGCTAGATCATTGACTTAGTCATCTCTATTAAAGACCTTTTTGCCCATGTAGGGTAATCCTGGGTTTCAAGGATTAGGACATGGGTATTTCTGGTATGGTTATTATTCACATATATATTTACCAAAATGTCTTATTTGTATGCTTTAATACACATAGTTTAATAAATAAATGTCATTCAATAAATCAATAAATGTCACAATGGAATCCATTATTTTGTACAACTGATACACATTAAATTAAAAAGCAAAACATATTGGTTAGTTTTTGTTAATTGGAAACAAAATAGTCTCCTGGGAAGAGAGAATAGCCTCAGTTGAGGAATTGCCTCCATCCGATCGGTCTGTTGGAGTTTCTGGGGCATTTTCTTGGTTAATGATTCATGTTCGAGGGCCCAGTCCTCTCTGGACAGTGTCACCCTTGGGCGGAATTGTACAAGAAAGCTAGAGGAGCATTCCTCCACGGTCTCCGCTGCAGGTCCTGCCTTGGACACCTATCCTGACCCCCCTCGATGATAGACGGGAAAGGACAGATGGTGAAGGGTTTGTAACAGCACCAGAACAAAGGCTAAGCCGCGTGTATTAAAACACACCAGGGCTTTGCCTGCCATGTTAAGTCAGTTTGCCGTGGGCCTTTGGAGTCTTCCCAGTCAGTGCTGAGCAAGGATTTTTCCAGAAAATCAGGCTTCCTGGGGAATGGGCAAATGACTTTTTCAAACTTGGCTTGGTTGTCATTACTAGGACAACTGGGATACAGATGTGGGGAAGGTCCTTCAGTTTGCAGTTTATATCTGAGGGACCAAGGAAAAAGGAAGTAAGCGTCCACGGGACAGGTATAATGATTACAGAAGGGGCGCTGGGGTGACCTGTGCTTGACACATTCATCTTTAGGGTTTATGACTTTATTATTATATAACCAGACAATTTATTATATTTTATTTTATGTTTTAGTAGAGTCCTGGACATGGTGGGGCATGGTGGCACATGCCTTTAATACCAGCTCTTGGGAGGCAGAGATTGCTGGATCTCTGTTCTAGTCTACATAGAGAGTTAGTTTCAGAAGAGCCAGTGCTATATAATAGAGATACCCAGTCTCAAAACTGAATAAATAAATAAACAAAGAAAATAAATAAAAATTATAAAAGAGCCTTCAGCATGAGATCTACATTCCTAACGACTTTTGAATTCTATAGAACAGTATTGTTAGCCCAATGTACAGTATAATAGACCTCTAGAATGTAATCATTTTGCTTACATTAAGCTATTAAGCTATTTGCCCAGAGATAACTAGGTTTGTTTGTTTGTTTTGTTTTGTTTTTGCTTTTGCCTTTTCTATGGTTAGCTCTGGCTATTCTGGAACTCTTTCTGTACACCAGGCTTGCCTTGCACTCAGAGATCCACCTGCATCTGCCTCCCAAGTGTTGGGATTAAAAGCATGGGCCACCAGTGCCTGGCCTGTAACCAAGGTTTTATTCTTTTTTTTTCTCCTGCCGTTCCTGCCCTCCTTACATTCTAATGGACTCTGCGTCGTTTTTTAGCAGCATGGAATGTTGCATATTGTTTTTGCTGTGTTCTCGGGGTTTATCCGCTGGGATGGCAACGAGGAACAGACTCCTGACTTTATTGCTCCTGAACTGTGATGTGCCAACAGCAAGGGCTGTTGGGTAGTCTTGTGGCTGCTACCCTAGACCTAGCATGTGAGGTTAGGGGTGAATTGCCTCCTGTCCCCTGGTGAGGAATAGTTTTGGGGAGATGAGGGGACCTGTTGTTTATTCTGTTCCTGCCCCAGTGTTTACTCATTGTGCATGTACATTTTCTTTCCTACCTGCGTCTGGGATCCTCACAGCCCTTGAGATCGAAGAGAACGGTCAGGACAATCCTTTCTGGCTGGGCAAAAAGCCATGTTCTACCCTCTCCTTCAAGATTATCCTGGCTATGGGCTGCTCTGTGGTAGGCGCAGATATTGTGAGGTGTGTGTGTCTGCACACACACACTCACACACACACACACTCACACACACTCACACACACACACTCACACACACTCACACACAAACACACTCACACACACACACACACAGCTGAAGCACAGAATGACGAGATCGCTGAAGAAAAGGGCTCCCTACTTGCATCCCTCTCACCCATAGTCGGCCTGTGTTAGTGCGTTACTTTTGCTGTAACTACATTCATGATAAGACACAGCCAAAGAGATGGAGAGCATACTGGATTTCGGTCCCAAGGGCTGCAAAGAAACAGCAGGAGAACTAGGAGGAGGGTGGACACACAGCACCTACAGCCAAGAGGCGGAGAACAGGCAGAAAATGAAGCTGGGTTATAAATTCTCAAGGCTAGGCACACCTTTGATTCCAGCACTCAGGAGGCAGAGGCAGGTGGATCTCTTTGTGTTCGAGGCCAGCCTGGTCTACAGAGCCAATTCCAGGACATCCAGGACTAACCAGAGAAACCCTATCTTAGGGGTATGGGGACGGATCCTCAGGGCTCATGTCTTCAGTTATGCTCTACCCCCCAAAGGTTTCACAGCCTTCACAGTGCTCAAGTATTCACACACAAATGGAGACATTTCAGGGCTACTGAATCCTGGTAGGCACAAGGAACTGGCTTGCACATCCTGTATTCCCTGGGTTGTTTGTTTTAAAAAGGGCAAGGGGGGGCTGCCTGTCCACTACCCCCCAAGCTGCCCCTTAGATGGTGACACTCTGAACTGAGTTATCCAAGCAGTCTACAAGCTCTCTCTGCCCCCACCGTGTGTGTGTGTGTGTGTGTGTGTGTGTGTGTGTGTGTGTGTGTAGGAAGAAATTCTGGCTTAATTGTTTTTAATGGGCCAAGATAGTACTTGTGAAGGGGGCTAACGGGATTTGCCAAACTAAGCCTCCAGAAGAAAGTATAACCAGAAGTGTGAAAGAAATCCATGTTCAAACATTGGCAAGTGTGAGACATTCGAGAATCCTGTGTGAAGACTATATTGTCAGAGCAAAATGAAGTTAAGCCAGTCTCTGGCAAGTGTTCATAATGAGCGTGGGATGGTTCAAGCTGTTGTGACATTTTTGCGAGAAGCCAAGACATCAATGTCAGTCTAACCTGGGAGTCCAGAAGGCTGAGGCCTACAGTCTGGCTCTCAGTGTATAAGAATTTAGCTGCTGGGCTGGAGAGATGGCTCAGCCGTTAAAGGCTAGGCTCACAACCATAAATATAAAGAATTTAGCTGCTGTGCTGGCTGGTTTAGTGTCAGCTTGGCATGGGTGAGGATTATCTGAGAGGAGGGGCCTCAGTTGAGAACATGCCTCCTTAAGCCCGGGGTGTAGGCAAGCCCTATAGGGCATTTTCTTAATTAGTGATGGATGGGGGAGGGTGACCAGCCCACTGTGGGTGGGGCCATCCCTGGGCTGGTGGTACTGAGTTCTATAAGAAAGCAGGCTGAGCAAGTCATGGATAGCAAGCAAGTAAGCAGCACTCCTCCATGGCCTCTGCATCAGCTCCTGCTTCCAGGTTCCTATCCTGTGTGAGTTCCTATCTTGACTTCCTTCAGTGATGGGCTACAATATGGAAGTTTAAGCTAAATAAACCCTTTCCTCCCCAATTTGCTGTTGGTCATAGTGTTTCATCACAACAGTAACCCTAAGGTAATTGCTTTGGAACCCAAGGATCCCAAAGAGGTTCCAGGACAAGAATTGGTACTTTGCCGCTCTGCACATCTTAGAGACAGAGAAGAAATCAAATACATTCTAAAATATTGCTGATCACCCCGATAATATGTGTTCAGGGCACTAGGGCCCCAGGTGCCACAGAAAGAGATGGCCTCAGCTCTTTTAGAGTCTACATTCTACAGACTCTAATTCAATCAACCCGAATAAAAGGCAACATGAAACACATATCCCATTGGTAATACAAGCAAAAGTTTGGGGACTATGGGGGCCAGAGAAATAAATTCTGAATGAGTAGCCAGCCTTTAAGGAGAGAAGAATGTTGGAGAATACTTTCATCACAGAAAAGAAGTAGACATTTGGCTGGGCAGTGGTGGAGCACGCCTTTAATCCCAGCACTCGGGAGGCAGAGGCAGGTGGATCTCTGTGAGTTTGAGGCCAGCCTGGTCTACAAGAGCTAGTTCCAGGATAGGCTCCAAAGCTACCGAGAAACCTTGTCTTGAAAAATAAATAAATAAATAAATAGAAAGAAAGAAAGAAAGAAAGAAGAAGACGTCATTTGACCTAGGTATTGAAATATAAAGACTTCAGAAGGATAAGAAAGCAAAGTAGAATTTTGACTGAAGCTGATACCTGAGATCGTGGGGGTGGGAGAGGGGTAGGTGGACTCAGAAACAAGGCAGAGACTAAATAGCCCTGGCTCCCTTCCTGGATGCTCCTCACTAGGCTGGGAGAAAAGAATGTGGTTTTGTACACCTACCAAAGGTGTCTAAGCATCCTGGGAGGGCAGCTGCCCAGCTGAGGGCACCTGTTGGGAAGCCTGCCTCTTTTGACTCAGCTGGTCCCCTGCAGGTTGCACATTTCGGCATGCGCCTTGGCCTTGTGGCTATGATGGAGAAACTTGTCAGCCTCTATATCAGTCACATTAATGACAGTGTTTGGGGCAAGCAGGAGCTAGGGCTTCTAGCCACCTTCCCTGAATCACCAGTTACCACCACATTGGCCATTCAATCATCTGAGAACCAAGACTAAGCCCTCCCTTGGCGTGGACAGGAGATCATGAATCTCTGTCTCAGATCTTTGGTAAGAGCATCCTTTGGCTCCTGCATCCTTTCTCTCCGGGGATGGCTCAGACTGGAGCTGGCAATCCTTCTTCTCTTTCCCGGGGGGGTCGGCTGTTGCTGTGCTGGGAGGCTACCGTGCAGCTGGAAAGGGCTTGCCCAGAGCGGCCTCTGCTCCCCACAGCTGCTCCCGGCTGGCCCCAGTTGCTCTTATTACTGGTGGCACACCTGAGCGCTGCCAGGGACTCTGAGGCTGGCTAGGTTCAGGGAGCACACACCGCCGGCTTCTTATCTCCGGCACTGATAATTGTTGTTTGCACAGAGTGCTGAGCTTGGGAAACGCTTCACAATGAGACTGAAGTTCCGAGCTTCTGCCTGAGTGCAGATCTTGAATTCTCCAAAGAATTTTTGAGAATGTGAAATTGTTCATTAGATGTTAGAATTTGGGTTTGGAAATACTTTGAATACAGATCTCTTTGGGAAGAACTGCCATCTTTTCAAAGTTTACTTGGCTGTTTGTTTTTCTTATTTTGTCCTTTTATAAGGTATGCTTTTCCTGCATACCTCATAGTAGTTCTCCCTAAGGTAACTTATACTAAATTAGATATTTTCATTATGTTTCCCAATTTTGTGTCTATGTCTGCATAGTGGTGGCTTACATTTATAATCCTAGCACTCGAGGGGCTGAAGCAGGAGGATTGCTTGAAGTCAGCTTGGGCTATATAGTGAGACTCTATGGTAACAAAAAAAAAAAAAAACGAGAAAAGGGATGATATAAAAAATATAAGAACTTTTGAGTTTATTATGTATACATATGCACATTTGGCTTGTCTTTACACAGACAACTAATTCTATATCAGAAGGAAATCTTATCTCTTTCTACTTTTATTTTTCTTTGTATTACATTGATCATATACAAATATATGTACATACCCAATAAATATGTGAACATGTATATAATATGAATATGAAATATAGTGTGCTGGATAGCTTAATGTCAACTTGACACAAGCTAGAGTTATCTAAAAGGAGGGAACCTCAACTGAGAAAAAGCCTCCAGAAGATTTGACTGTAGCAAGTGACAGCTCATGCTGGAGAGGACATGGAGCAAGGGGGACACTCCTCCATTACTGGTAGGGATGTAAACTTGCACAGTCACTATGGAAATCAACATGATGCTTCCTCAGAAAATTGGGAATTCATCTACCTCAAGACCCAGCTATACCACTCCTGGGCATATACCCAAAGGATGCTCCATCCTACCACAGAGACACTTGTTCAGCTCTGTTCAGCAGCTCAGCAGCTTTATTCGTAATAGCCAGAAACTAGGAACAACCTAGATGTCCCTCAACCAAAGAATGGATAAAGACAATGTGGTACATTTACACAATGGAGTTTTGCTCACCTGTTTGAAAAAAAAAATGACATCATGAAATTTGCATTCATGAAAAATGAATGGAAGTAGAAAAATTATCCTGATTAAAGTAACCCAGACCCAGAAAGACAAACATGGTATGCAGTCACTTATAAGTGGATATTAGCTGTAAAGTAAAGGGTAACCATGCTACAATCCACAGACCCAGAGAGAAGCTAGGTAACAAGAAGAACCCTAAAGGGGATGTATGGATTTCCCTGAACTGGGGAAATAGAATAAATTTTGTGGGTAAACTGGGGGTGGGTAGGGATGGGAATGGGAGGGATCAGGTTGGGGGTGGTTGTAGTGGTGGTGGAGGGAGAGCATACAGAGAAAGTCAAAAGGAATTGGGGGGGCATTTGGGGGTCAATGTGGGGACATAGTGCAGTAGAAACTCCCTGGAATCTACAAGGGTGACCCTAAGGAAGATTCCTAGTAGTGGGGAATATGGAGCCTGAACTGGACATCTTCTTTAACTAGGCAAGGCTTCCAATGGTGGGACTGGGACATCAACCCAGGCACAAAACCTTTGACCTACAGTTTGTGCTGTCTGCAAGATACACTAGAGTAATGGTGGCACAGAATGTGTGGGAGTGGCCAGTCAGCAGCTGGTTCAACTTGAGGCCCGTGCCGCATGCCTGATACTGCCTAAATGGCCAGAAACCAGAGGCTGGATAGCCCAGGACCTAGGATAGAGCCAAACAAGACTGCCAAAAAAAAAAAAAATGATGAAATTATATGATATTCTGCTATCTACATGATCAGTACCTAGCCCAAGGGAACCCAGAGGAAGAAGGGGAGGAAAGATTATAGGAACCAGAGGTGTTGTGAATGCCAGGCAATGATGGCCCATGGAGTCAACTAGGCAGAGATCAAAAGGGTTTGTAGAGACCGAAATGACACTCGGGGAGCCTGTACGGTGTAGTATTAGGAGCGGCGGGGCTGCGTCCCCAGCACCCTGGCCACCTGCTAGCTTATGCCCCGAAATAATTACACGGACACTGTATTCTTTTAACACTGCTTGGCCTATTAGCTCTAGCCCTTACTGGCTAATTCTGATATCCCAATCAACCCATCTCTAATAAACTGTGTAGCACCGGTCTTACAGGGAAAGATTCAGCATGTCTGACGTGACGGCTTGCTTCATAGTGTGCATCTGTCCGGGAGAGGGGAGCATGG
>NC_022009.1:102290932-102296606 GCF_000317375.1 Microtus ochrogaster
CTTCCTCTTCCTCCCAGCATTCTGTTCTGTTTACTCCTCCCACCTATATTTTAACCTATGAGGCCAAGCAGTTTCTTTATTACTTAACCAATGACCTTCCTCCATCAGTAGGGGTCTGTGCTAGGTCCTCTGCATATATGTCATGGTTGTGTAGTTTAGTGTTCTTGTGGGACTTCTATCAGTGGGAGTGTGGGGTGTCTCTGACTCTTTTGCCTGCTCACAGGGCCCTTTTCCTCCTACTGGGTTGCCTCACCCAGCTTTGATGATATGAGGGTCTGTGCTTAGCGTTATAACGTGGTGTGTAACTTGTTATGCAATTTTTGGTTGATATCCCTGGGAGGCCTACTCTTTTTTGAATAGAAAGAGAAGAGTGGATCTAGGGGGGAGGGGGAGTGGAGGTGGTGGGGAAGATGAGGGAGGTGGGGGAGGGACTGAGAGGAGTGGAGTGAGGGAAAACTTTGGTCAGGATGTAATGTATGAGAGAAGAATTAAAACAACGATTTGGCTGTAAGTCATTTCCTTAATTAGTGGTTGATTGGGAGGGCCCAGCCCATTGTGGGTGGTGGTGACATCCCTGGGCTGGTGGTCCCAGGTTCTATAACAGAGCATGCTGAGGAGCAAGACACCCTTCCATGGCCTCTGCACACAGCACACAGCGTGCAGTCATCCATTATAGCACGGACAACCAGTAATGGTTCTCGTATCATTGACTTAATTGCTTTGTTGCCTAAACTTTTTATTATTTTAATTTCTCTCATTTACACTGAAAGGAATAAGAAGTCCAAGATAACATAGATATATATTCGCTGATTTCATTTGCTCTCTGACCTACCTTCATGTTATATATATGTATGTATATATATAAGCATTCTCCAAAGTTAAACATTCCATGCTGCAGGAAAGCTTCTTCAGAGGGAAGGAAGCTGAGCCGTGAAGAAGACTCTAATACCAGAGCAGCTGCCTGGAAGAAAGAGAAACCATTGGAGCTTCCAGGAAGAGCTTTAGACCAACTGAGGCACCCGGAAAGGACACTTCCAACCTGTTGAGCAGCCCACAGGCTGTGCAGTGTGCTGCAGGTTCCCAGCTCTGTGAGCTGTCACCTGTGTTGGGGTGGGCTTTGGTAATGCAGCTAGCTGTCCTTGTGTCCTTTCTGCTCCTCTAATTAACCTCTCACCCATATTCCTGTATAACTCTGATAGAACTCGTTGGTTCATCAAGGCGGACTTTGGCGGTGTCTGTACTTTGATCTGTCGTAGGCTCCCTATCTGGGGTGAGTAGACGTGTGTATTGTCTCTCCCCAGGAAAAGTCCTGTCATACAGCCCTTCAATAGGGATGCTACTGTTTAGTCTACCCATGTAAATATTAAGGTTTATTCTGATTTTTTCAATTAATTTTTTATGGTTATTTAGTTATTATTTTTGCGTGTATGTGGATTCATGTGTGTCACAGAACCTGTTGGGGGGGTCAGAGAGCAACTTATAGGAATCAATTATTTCCTTCTATCGTGTGGATTCCAGAGATTTACCTCAGTCATCAGCTCTGGCACTTAAATTCCTTTACCCACTGAGACATCTCACCAGTCTTTTTTTTTTTTTTTTTTTTGAGACTTGGTTTTTCTGTAGTTTTTGAATCCTGTCCTAGAGACGAGGATGGCCTTGAACTCATGGAGAACTCACAGAGATCCGCCTGCCTCTGCCTCCCTACCGCTGGGATTAAAGGCGTGTGCCACCACTGCTGGACCAGTCCTATTATTATTATTATTTTATTATTGTTATTTTCATTTTGTGATGGGGGTCTCTCTCCTGATTGGCCTAGAACTCAATATGTAGATCTGGCTTGCCTTAGTCTCACAGAGACCTTCTGTCTCTGTTTCCTGGGTGCTGGTGTTGAAGGTGTGGTCCAGCTGCTATTTTGTTTTTTGGCTTTTTTTGTAAACTAGACTGTACTTGAACTTGAGATCCTCTTGCCTCAGCTTCCTGAGTGCTGGGATTACAGGCATGTGCCACCAAGTCCAACTTAATTGTGATGAGCTTTGTGTACCTATTGAGAAAATTGCCCCCACTCTCATGAAAGTCTCCTTCAATCTGGTATTTTGGTGCTTCTCTGTAAGATTAATTTTATTTTTACATTACAACTATTTTCTAATAAATCCACCAGAGCATGCCTGGTTATTTGGATCTAGTTTATTAGTCGCAGCAGTGTGTGAGAGCAATAACAACGGAGTGCTACAGCATTTCCGCCATCAGGAGGAATTAGGATACCATTTCCATCTCACCTGGCAAGGCAGGAATGAAGCTGCAAGAGGCCATTGTCTTGTTTGCGAATGAGGAGCAGGTATAGGTGTGAGGAGCCCCACCCATGGCCACTGAACAAATGGGGAGTCTGTTCAGTGACAGGGCCTGATTGTTAGCTTAGATGATCTGCCTGCCAGCCTGGGGAAACCCGAAGGACTGGGATACATGCAGAAAAGAAGCCTGGCTCTTTCCTGGTTGTTCCAAGTTAGGGCTAGACCACTTACTTGACAAGCTTTTTAAAATGGGCTGGTAAAATTGTTCCTATGTACCCGGAATGGGGACTGTCTACAAATGGGCATCTGGACTAGAATATGGTCCCAGTTATGTCAAAACTAGAAATCTTTGCTTTGCAATCATGCGAATCGGGTAGTTTAGCTTGCAGCCATGCTTGTCTACCCAGTGATGGCTTGCCGTCATGGAAACAGCTACTCCAGAGAGACCATGGAGTCATCTGTCAGAACTAGGTTATATTCCTTGAAAACAACACAACTCCTCCAGCCCCAAAACTTTACTTGTTTTTAATGTGTCGAGTGTTTGCTTGAATGCATGTATGCGCACCATGAATGTGCTTGGTGTCTCTGGAGGTCAGAAGAGGGTGCTGATCCCCATCCCCTGGGACTTAAGTTACAGATGGTTGTCCACTACCAGGTGGGTGGTGTACTAAAGTGAGCCTGGTGAGGCCCTTCCTATATCAAAGATGGGCCCTCCAGTTCCCAGATAGCGGCCCTCTGCCAGCGCTGAACGGATGTTTGGTGTGCGCTTGCTCGAGTCCTCTTGTCAATAACATATTGTGCTGTAAGTATTGCATCCAGACAGCAGCATCTTGCAAGGTGAGAAGACTAGAGCTGCAAGCAACACACAGACTCGAGACTTTTGTTAGTGTGCAGGCAGAGGCCATGGACTTGAGGCCACACGGCAGGATCTTAAATGTAGTGTTACTTGGTGTCCCTCACACTGCAAACTGCTCATCCACGTTTCCCAGCTCGATTGTCTCTGGTGCTCCTTTAGATCATCAGGGATCTTGGTTGAATTCCCGGTGTCCAAGGCTAGCCTTCTTCAGAAACTAGGTTTCCTTTCCCTTTCCTGGAGCTTGCTCTGTAGACCAGGATGGCCTCTAACTCACAGAAATCCACCTGTCTGAGTGCTGGGATTGAAGGTGTGAGCCATCACCACCACCCGACTAGAAACTAGGTTTCTCTTCTTAGATTCATCTTGTTTCTGCCACACTTGAGTCAGCATCTGCCTAAATATAGAAACTTATAAGGAAAGGTTCCTTTCGTTTCCAGGTACAGCCATTGAGTCCAGACCACAGTGTCGTCTCAGTAGCTCCGAGAGCTTGGGTTATACTTCTGTTTTTCAGACTGTGGGTAGCACTGTCCTAGAATTAACCTTATGACTTGGTTACCTTAACTTCTTCAGTCTCTTCTGGGACTCCTCCCCATGCCTTCTATTTCAGATCTGGGTCATCTGTTTTTTATCTCCTGTCTGAATTGTGGACCATTAACATGAATGTTGCCAAAGCCTTATTGCCTGCACGTAACATGTCCTTCTCTGTAACTAGGAGAGAGGCTGATTATGGAATTCAGCAGAAAGGTGTAGGCAGACTTTTCTGTCCTGCCAACCAGCTTCCAAATAAATGACACAGAGACGTGTTATTATTAAAGTTTTCCCAGTAGCTTAGGCTTGTTACTAACTAGCTCTTACAACTTAAATTAACCCATTTCTATTCATCCATGTACCGCCCCAAGGCTCGTTCACCTCATCTATGTTCTGCTCATGTTGCTTCTTCTGTGTCTGCCTTTCTTCTCCCCAGCGTCCTCTGTGCCTGGAAATCCTGCTTCGCTATTGATCATTCATCTTTTTATTAAACAGTAACAGTGACATATCTTCATACAGTGTAAAGGAATATTCCACAACAGAAAGGTACATATTTAATATTTATCTAACATTTCTATGAAGATATCTGATTTTTATATTAAGATTTATTGCAGTGTTTCACATGTGTTTCTGGTTTTGGCAATAGTGTGAGGTCCAGAGCATCAGTGTCTAGTGAAGGAAACAGGCTGTTTGGAAAATTTATGCAGATTCACACAGCTGGTGAGCCGATAAACAATGGTAGGTGAACTGTGACACAGCCTTCCGATCAAATCAAAGCATTTTCTTAGCACAGGACCAAAGGTTTGGCTGCGAAGGGGGACACAGGTAATATGTCTTTCCTGCTCAAAGTGAGATAATCCTGCCGGGCTCTTGTGCCTAGGCTTCTCCGTGGAGCCAAGGGGGAGGTTTTAAACTCCAAGAAACACTAACCTTCAGCCGCTGCTCAGAGGCTAGTCCAGGTAGAGACACTGGATTAGCGACATTTGGATTAGCAGACAATCAGTCTGCCCTGGTTGCCTCTTCTCACCCAAAGGCAGGAGCAGAAAGACACATCAAACAGGGGCAGAGAAGGCACAGGAGGTTGCCACAGCTCTCTGGAGGCTGTCAGGACTGATTGATTTGGAGTTGGGCAAGAGGCATGGAGGAATAGGCAGTTGGAAAAGCACAGTTAGGCTTACTGTCCTTACTGGGATTCTTGTTCTGTACCCTGAAAGGTGAAGGGTGGAGGAGGGCAGGTATAAGGTGGAGGCAATGCAGAAATATATTTCAGATGCCATGTAACAAGAATTCCTAGTTGAGCTATATAGTATGAGTTCAGAAATTTGTCTTGTTTATCAAAGGTTAGAACTACAAATTCCTTATTATTATTATTTTTGTTGTTGTTGTTTTGTTTTTTGAGAAAGGGTTTCTCTGTAGCCCTGACTGTCCAGAACTTGCTCTAGACCAGGCTGGCCTTGAACTCAGAAATCCACCTGCCTGCCTCTGTCTCTGAAGTGCTAGAATTAAAGGCATGCATTAGCACACCTGGCAGAAATTACAGTTCCTTTTCAACTAAAGCATTTAAATTGCATGTTGTTTATTTATGTGCCTACATGCGATTTCATCCCCATGTCATGGTATGTGTGTGGTGGGCAAAGGACAAGCTGAAGGAACCAAACCCTCCTCCACCAAGTGAGCCCCAGGGACTGAACCCATGGCCCCAGGCTTGGCAAGGAGTACCTTCATGTGCGTGTTTCCTGCCTGCCCTCAAATTCTTTTGAAGTTTTCTAATCTTTCAGAGTTCTAGGTGTGTGTATTTATAATGAAGTAACTAACTAACTAGTCCATGTATGTTAGCATAGAGTGTATATGCATTTGGTTTGTGTAGGAGTACATAGGGGTGCATGTATGCATGAGGGTGACTGAGGTCACCTTTGCTTGTCATTCCTCAGGCAGGACCTGTCTACCTTATTTTTTCAGACAAGGTCTGAAAATGTGCCACCACACCAAGCTTGCTTGCTTT
>NC_022009.1:102297071-102310936 GCF_000317375.1 Microtus ochrogaster
AAACTGGAGTTACAGACAGTTGTGAGGTGCCATGTGGGTGCTGGGAGTTGAACCTGGGTCTTCTGGAAGAGTAATCAGTGCTCTTAACTGCTGAGTCATCTCTCCAGCCCCCCATTAGTTTCTTTTTAAAAAGTCTGTTCCCATTACTCTTTTGCCCCACCTTCCACTGAGATTAACAGCAGCTCCAATTCAGGTATCCACAGCCTTTCATTTTGCACGACATATCAAGCATGAAAGGTGAAACATGCGTGCGATATTCCTGGAAAATACCTAGTCTTTGTTTGTTTGTTTCAGACAGGATCTGTCTTTGTAGCCCTGGCTGTCTTGGAGCTCAGTATGTAGATTAGGCAAACCAGACTGTGAACTCACAGAGGTCTGCCTGTGTCTGCTTCCAAGTGCTGAGATTAAAGGTGTGCACCACCACACCCAGCATAACTTAGTCTTCTTAATAAAGATTTAATGTCTAGGGATCTGGGAATAGATCTACCTCAAGATCCAGCCTTGGTAAAGTGGTACCCTTGAGCATATACCCAAAGGATTCTACATCCTACGATAGAGACACTCGCTCAACCATATTCATTGCTGCTCTGTACACGATAGCTAGACATTGAAAACAGCCTAGATGTCCATCAACAGATAAGTGGATGATGAAAATGTGCTGTGTTTATACAATGGAATATTACTCAGTCGATAAAAAATGAAATCAAGAAACTCAGGTAAATGGATGGAGCTAGATAAGACAGACCCAAAGAGACAAGCATGGTATATATTCTCTTTTGTGTGGATGTTAGCTTTGAAGCCGTCAGTAGGTGTGCTACAGAGGATATGCATAGCATGAAGAAGTAACAGGGAGGGAATGGAAGTAGACAATGTTTCTAGTTGTAGAGGGGAGTCTGGAATGGAGAGGGGAAGATAAGGAGGGGTAAGGGAAAGGAGTACAGGGAGGGACAGCTAATACTAAGGGCCATCTGAGGAGCTGCATGGAAACCTACTGCAGTAGAAGCGTCTTAAAACATAGACATATGTGAAAGAAATCTAAATGGGATCACCAAATAACAGGGGAGACAAAGCCCCAGCAAGTCACTTCTCAGCGAGATCTCCAGTGCCAGAAATGGGGTACATCTTACTGAGTTGTTGGCCCAAGGAGTCCCAGGGAAACCCCTCAATTGCACAGGCTGTTGCCGAGGCTGTCTGACGCTCTCCACAAACCGATGGTAAGATGCTCTTACTTAAGACAACACCTGCATGTCTTACTGAACATGAAAAAGTCGAACTGGTGCCCGCTTAGAGTCTTCACCCCTCCTGACCAGCGTTGATGGTACTGGATGGCACTCTGCGTGCTACCGAAGAAGAAAGGTGACCACCGACCCAGCCACAAAACCTTTGATCCACAATGACAACCTGCCTGCTGGACTCGCTGGTGCCATGGTGGAGCCGGGCTGCTGGGGTGGCCAGACAGGGCAGCTCAGGTCTGGGTGGTGGAGAGGACACTGAAGATGGACTTTACTCACTGAGGACCTCAGATGGGAAGGTCTAAATCATCTGGGCCGTTCCCAGGAAGCTTTGCGACCAAATGGCACCGATGGGGTGGCTGAAATGACAGAAATGCCCAGAAAGTCTCCCAGGTCTGGAGGTTGGGCTTCCCACATCAAGGATGTGTGTGTGGTGGATGGCCATCTCGGATGCCCCTTGGCATACACATGTCTGCTTTCGTCACGCGAGGTCTCCCTGTGTCCCCACAACCTCCCCTTTAGAGGACACTAACTGTGGGATTAGGCACGCCTCCACAACAGTGTTTTCTCTTGATTAGCTCTGTAAATAAAGCTGCTTTCTGAAGGACTAGGGTTTAAGACTTCAATACATTTAAGACAAGGGATGAGATACAAGTCCTCTTACGACACCACCATTCCCGAATGCATTGAAATGTCTGTATTATACTAGCTCATGCAAATTCATGTTTTCATGTCTTTTATTCTGTAGCAAACCTTTGCAACTCCAATCCACAGCCCACGGGCCGTAGTACCCTAGGATAACTATAAATGTACCCCCTAAAAATGTAAAAATGTAAGTTTACTAAATATTATGAGATTTTAATATATATATACGTATATATGTACATATATATATATATATATATATATATATATATATTTAACTTTATTGTACCATACTTGGGTGTGAACTCTGTAGATGACAACATCTTGTTCTGGCTAGCAGAAAAAGTTGCCAACAAATCCAGAATTTTAGTCCCTAGGTAGGGGATCAAACTGACTGTGGGCAACAGGCTCTTCATTCATATCAGTGAATTTAACAATGAATTCTGAATATTTAAAGGGGCCGGACAAGTGGCCTTTAAAAAAAAAAATAAATGTAGGCTTTATTTCCTCCCTGGAAAACTCCCATCAAAACAAACTGATTAAGCAGCATATGGTCACAATAACAGGTGGCTCTGGAGGTCCCCTGTGGCCTGTTGGCCTGCAGAGCCTGGCCTCCTTAGAGCCTTGGAGCAGAGCTGCGTGGTGCTGGGGCCCAGCAAGGAGGCTGCCTTACACAGGGGAGCAGCGGAGCATGTCTGCAGCTGGCCCTGCCTGCTCTTGACTCACCAGTGAGTAACAGGGAAGTTCAGACAATGCTGAGAACAATGTGGGGGAGAGACCTGTTGGAGGAAGGAAGTGAGATTCAGCAGCACTTTCCCCCAGCTGCTCGTGAGCTCTGCTCTCTGAAGCGTGCCTGAGCTCAGCCAAAGGTGAATTGATTCAGCTATGATGAAGACTGGGTAGGTGCTCTCCCCTCCCCAGACTGGGGCTCCCTTGAACTTTGGAGTGGTACTTCATGCACAGAACTGCATGGCCATGACCAGCAGGTTAGAGTAACTAACCCAAGGAGTTGCCTAGAGCTTGCCCTGGATCCATGCTGCCTTCGCAACTCAGGATCCTTCCGCTTTTAGCCTCCCAGATTTTGAGATTGCAGGTTTGTACTGTCATGACACGCCAAAGGTCTTTAAAAATCACCTCCCTTCTGCCAAAAATCACACTTGATTGTGCACTGGTGACCAGGGTTCTTGTCCCAGAGCCACATCTGCTACAGCTAGGTGACCTTGTGGAGATCATCCAATCATAGGGCACGCCTGTGAAACAGTGTTCAGAATGCTTTCCTTCACAGGTTATAAAAACCAGCTCTGAGGTCTGGCAGAGGATGCTCAGCTGGTAAAGCTCTCACCTGCCTCTAAAGTATGAAGACTGGGTTCAGACCCTAGATGCTGCATAGAAACGGGTGGTGTGGTGGAGTGCTTGCAACCTGCTGGCTGGGGAAGCAAAGTCAGAGGCCCTTGGGGCTGCCCAGTTAGCCAGTCTATGTTAATTGTGAGCTCTGGACCAGAGAAAGGCCTTATTTCAGAGAAGGTGGGTGGGCTTCTGAGGATAATACCTGACGTTGCCCTCTGGCTCCAGATGTGCGCACACACACACACATGTCCCAGCACACATATGCATTTGCACACACTAGACCATGTAGTCACACACAACTGTAAACATCTACATGCATTTAAAAAATAAACTCTAGCACCAGACAGGAATAGGATGGTCAAAATGTAAGGGATCTACACACTGTCTATACTTGAATGTTTTGCAAACCCAACAGAAAGAATGCATTTAAGCAAAAGCGATGGATAGAAGTGGTTTTGCCATCAGCAGAATCTGTACTTCTGAGCAGGACTCAGCACTGAGCAGGCTCAGATGCTACCTCCCAGGCATGATGACTGATATGTACAGACTGCCCCCACTTAACGTGGTTGGATTTATGACTATACCACTTCACAGTGGTATAATGACAATTGCATATTCAAAAGGAACTTCAAATATTTTGAATTTTAATCTTCATGGCAGGGGGCTTCCTGATAGCTGTCAGAGACCATGAGGACAACAAAACACTACACTGTACATTGTGTTGCTTGTCTAGGATGCTCTGTAGATTAAGTGGACTCAATGCAAGTCAATTTATGGTATTTTAAAATATTTTATTGGGATAAGAATCTATTATAAATGGTGGGTATCTTTATTCCAAACACTGGGCTCAATGAAGGAAGTCTACTAGGAAATGAGCCACTCACTGCCCAAACTCACTTGAGTGTGAGAAGCTCAGAGAGTAGACGAGCTTGAAGGTGGACGGAACAAGTGGGTCTCCATCCTTTCTGTGATGTCTTGGCTTGATTTCCCATCTGGCTAGCTTTGTCCCCAGTGTGGAGCAAGGTGGCTGGAGCATTCTTGGCATCCTTTTCTTGAACAGCTATTCCCTAGGAAGCCGAGGAAAATTTACTTCTTACTCAGAGGGCAACAAGCATCTTTCCCGGAGTTTCTACCAAACCTCTTCAAGTACTTCTCTCTCAATCTCTTAGTTGCATGCACACTCCAAAACTGCAAAGCGGGCAGGAAGTGAGCCAAATTAGGCCCATATTCTGACAAATGAGCGGTAGTAATTGCTAGAGAAAGTGTGTGGCAGTGGTCGGTTTGGGAACAGAGCTGACACAAAATTCCTCTTCATAAGTGAGCCTTATTAGGGGAGAGAGCATTGTACCTGTGGGAGCCAGGGTTGGGCCTTAAGGTGGGAGAGCATTAAAGAGGAATAGTACATCATATCAGAGACAACCCAATGAGACCTTAAAGGGAAAAAGAGGAGCTTCCCTTTTAAACTGGGAGAAGAGCTTTTTTAAAGAGAGATACTTAAGGTAAAAGATAGCCACCATGGACAGGATGATTGCAGTGGTGGAGGGACCCAGAGACAAGTCTCCAGAGAAACCACCAAAGAAAGGAAAATGCTGTGGAACAATGGTCTTGTTCCCTGTAAAGATTCATTACTTGTATTGGTTTAATTAAATGCTGATTGGCCAGGAGACAGACAGGAATTATAGGCAGGCAACAAGGCAGGAAATATAGGTGGAGCGATGAGAACAGGAGAATTCTGGGAAGCAGAAAGGCTCAGTCTGCAGTCATCACCCAGATGCACAGGAAGCAAGATAAGAATGCTTCACTGATAAAAGGTACCAAGCCATGTGGCTAACACAGACAAGAATTATGGGTTAGATGTAAGAGTTAGTTAATAAGAAGCCTGAGCTAATAGGCCAACCAATTTATAATTAATGTAGGCCTCTGTGTATTTCTTTGGGACTGAATGGCTGCAGGACTTGGTGGGACAGAAACCTCTGTCAACAGGAAAGCATTTTGCATCCTTTCGGGAGGTGGTAGGAAGTTCTACACTATGTGATTTGGTTTGGGTCAGCCCACTTGACAAGGAGCATCCGGGGGCCAGGTACTAGGTATTACCATAAAGTAGGTACTGTGAAACCACAGCACAGCATGGCTTCTTGACTCTTGTTCCAGAAAGAAGAGGGGGCAGAAGGAGGTGAAGGATGATCTGATTTTTTTTTCAGCTGTGAGATCCAGCTGTTTAGAGTGATCTGTGTCTTAAAGTGATCTATCAAGAGTAATTGGTAGTGAGGTTCATCTGCGCCAGCTGATTTGCCTCAGTCTTGTCTTCCCCAGTAGGAGTGTAATCTTAGTAAATTAAAGACGGTCTAGACAAGCTTTGACATGCCCTAGCTAGAGATCTGAGTGTGATTTCCTCTGAGGACTGGACACAGCCACAGGACACGGTTGTCATCGGGATGGCTGTTTGTGAATGGAGGATGCTGTAGGGGAAACCAGCGATGACATACATGCAGAAGAAGATGCGTAAACACTTGGGGTTATATCAGAGTGGAGAGCCAGATGTACCATATGCAGACTGAGGGGTAGTGCTTCCCTAGAAATTCACACAAGCTGAGCACTAGAGAGATCACTGTATTAAGAAGAGCAGTACTGCCAGGAGGTGGTGGCCATTTGGGAGGCAGAGGCTGGCGGATCTCTGAGTTTGAGGCCAGCTTAGTCTTCTAGTAAAGGAAGAAACATCAGGTATTACTGTATATCTTGCAGAGGAGGAGGTCAAAGATGACACAGGTTGCATGGCTTTGCTGAAGTCAGCCACCCCATGAATAAGCAGCTAACCCCAGTTCCCCGCTCTCCCAAGCCAGTTCGTCAGTGCTGCAGGTTCCTTTGTGAGCGCCAGTGTACTTCACACTACAGCTCCGCCCCACGAACCTCTCCATTGTGTTTATCCACATGAGATGCCCAAGCGGGGCCAGGTGGGCTGAAGTCAGACAGAGGGGTGTGCACTATACTAGAACATTCTGCATTCAGGTGGCATCTGGACTCAATGCTTTGTGGTCTTTGCCACTTAAACCCCTAAGCTTTGCTGGGGCTAATGTCCTACTTGGTTGGACTAGAAGGAACTGCTCTTGTTTTGAATAGTGTAGAATGTATGAGGTTCCCTTTGAAATGCCCTGTTCATTCCATTCAGTTTCTATGTTTGTAGATATTTTTTACGGTCTGTTCTGCACTATATGTTTGCAAGTTGGCTTTGAGGCGGTTGTGCCATTTTGGAAGTGCGATACTGTGCAATTGGTGAATGATGACACGGGTTCTGGGCAGCCACATGGCCTCACACGCGTGCCTCTTCTCGGGGGGCTCAGGTCAATATTTCCAGTGAAACAATTTTGAGCCGTTTTATTCAAATCACACCTCCTCCAAAGAATTCCTCCTGGTTTAATGGGAGCTAGGGGAATATAATTAACTCGAATCCTGGTTTGGATTGGCCATTTGAGATATTAGAATTTAGGAATTGGGGATATTAAACCGCCTCTGAGGATGTAGATTAGAGCAAGGAAAAGCTTCGAAATAAAACAAGATGCAAGTATTAAATAGTCCACATTTAGGTTTGTGTGATGAATATTGATCTTATTTCCCTTCATTTGAAGTCTGAGCTGTCTCAGGCTGAAGTTTTTCTCTTCAATGGGAAACGGCAAAATGAGTGTCTAGGAGTAAAGGTCTGTGTGTGTCTCCTCTGGCATCTGAGTGATGCCTGGGGCCGCAGCAGAAGTGAGGGCAATTATCACACCCGAGAGAGCAGAGGAATGAAGTACACATCACGGGGGATGAGAGACCAGAGAACAGAAAGCCTTTCTGCTGTTTGTGTGGTTTAGAGCGTCGAACTAGCTTAGCCAATTAAAAAGTTAAAAGCAAAAAGTATTCTGCAAAAGGTCACTTTATGAAAGAATGTTCTGCAAAGGTCCTTTTGCAGATGGTGTCTTCACTCTATGAAAGAATGGTATAAAATTCCCACCCCCTTAAATTAATTTTTTAATATTTTATACGTTTTAACTATTTTAATTATTATTTTCAGTGTCTGTATGTGGTATGTGCATGCATGCTCATTTGTGTGTATGGATGTGGTATGTGTGTATGTGTTGTGGTGTGGGGGGTGTACACTTGCCTGTTGTGCACGTATGGAGGCCAAAGGTCAATGTCAGGCATCCTCTATCCCTCACCATGTTATTTTAAGACAGGGTCTCTCACTGGAACGCACCATTCCAGACTGGCTGACAGCAAGTCTCCAGGATCTGTCTGTCTTGGTACAGAGGCACAGCCGTTACACAGCCCTGCTACCACATCCCACCTTTAAATGGGTGCCAGGAATCCAAGCTCCTGTCCTCACTTTACCCACTGAGGTGAAAGTAGGTTGCTTTCACCTACTGAACCATCTCCCCAGCTCCTTGGTTCTTAAATTAGCACGCAGGGTAGATTGTTTATACAATTACATTTTCTTATTTACTTGTTCCAATTCATCCCCTTCCCCATGCTCCCTACCTGCTTTTGGCTGGTTCCCTTCCTTAATGCATCCTGCTTCTGGGTCACATTTCTTCCATTACCCTCTCCCCCATCACTCCTGAGATCTCTTACATCCCTTCAGGATTGGTGGGAGGGGTCATTTAAAGCCCATTTTTTGAGAGTGGTGATAGCAAACCTCAGGCTGAAGTTTTTCCTTCCCAAATGACACCCTTTGCAGCTCTTCCTGGGGACATCTCCCTTGGGAGCGCGTATGTGGAGATGTGCAAGAATCCTGGAGTTGACTGGGCTTGATGGCACACAGCTTTAATCCCAGCACTCTAGAGACAGAGGGAGGCAAGTCTGAGTTTGAGGCCAGCCTTGTCCACAGAGCAAGTTCTAGGACGGTCAGGGCTACACAGAGAAACCTTCTCTGATCTCCACCCCCCAAAAAACAAAACAGCAACAAGAAGAGCAACAGTAACAAAACCCAACAGCTCCCAAAGGAATCTTGGAGTTGTATGGTCTTTAACAATCAACAAGGAGCTGAGTGCTTGCCATAAGATAACCCCTTGTTCATTCCTGCCTTACAGACTGCCCTGGAAGTCACGTCCTAGGTAACAAGAAGCTGGCAAAGGAACCAAATGCCCGTTCTGACCCACAGCGCTAGACCACTTGCTGGGTCTAAAGTTTCAACTAGGAAGATAATAGCCCGTTTGTTGAATGTTCTTTTTCTCACTTTTGTGAAACTGACTTTAAATGTGCCCATTGGGGTCAGACTTCATGGTGGTTTATCAGAAGCGGGGAAAATAGTGATGGGTTATGTTCACGTCATTCTGTGATGGGGGCTGTGGATTCAGGAGAGCACAGGGAGCCAGCGAAATGGTCCCTCAGCTAAGCATCTCACCATCAAGACCAGCAGGGTGGTCCAAGATCTGCAGAGGATTCTGAAATCTAAAGCGGAGTCAGAGATTTTTCCACCTTAATTTTCCAGGAATTGTAAGAAAGGAATTTGCCAAGAATATATAGAATAGACTCTGGGATGGACGTATAAAAGCTCATTTATTAAATCTGATGTGCGTATATAAAACAAAAATATAGAATAACTGCTGGTGTATCTATGCTGTGGGTCTCATGTCAAGCCTTTGACTGCTCGAGAAGACACTTACTGACAATCCAGAAATCTACTGTTGATGCAGGGAATGAAAACGTAGCTCTGCATGCCCACAGTAGGTGAGGTGCTAGAGAGGGCGTTTATCCACGGTCCCCTGTGTCTAATTGCAGCCTCTCACCTGGGGTGGCTCCGAGTTCAGTCTTTGAGGATAGTTTCCTTGCCCAACTAATCTTTATTGTCTCCTGTAGCTCTGTCAGCCCTTTCTGTTGCTACTTCCTCTGATGACCCAGAGCCGCAAGTAAGTCCAGTTGAGTGTCCACGCACTGGGTAGATGTCTGTGCGTGGCCTGTGAATTGTTCCGTGGACAGGAGGGACTTTCTAACCTTGTCTTATGCTTCAGGCAAAGGTGTGCCCTAGGCTAGCGATACCCTGGAGGTATTCCGCCTTTCTTCACTCTTCCAGTCTTTCTTTTCTGTTCCACATTGACCTGCCCCTGAGGGAGCAGCTGGGGTGGATTATCAACTGCCTCTTCTAACAGAAGATCTCTCAACTACGGCAACGCTTGGTGCTGGAGTGTGTCATTCTTACCACAGTGTAAGAATGCCCACCGCCAAGTCCCCAGGGCTGACTGACCTTGTCATTGTAAAGAGCCTTGTTGAGTGAAGGGACACCCGGCAGTTCAGAACAGCTCAGCCTGACCCGGTTGCTCAAAGGTGATGACTATTGAGATAAAATCCTTGTCTGCAATTCTTTAGCTGGGCTGAAGTAGATTCTAGACTTGCTGACTGAAGGCAGTGTAATCTCTGGATGGCTGGCAGTGAGCGTGTGGTAGGAAGTCACTGGTCACGCGTACTGTAAGCATGTGTCCCGGGGCTATCCTTCTGTAGAACTTTCTTTGAGGTCGATTTGGGGCCTTATCATATACTTATTTGTAAATTTAGCTTCTTAACTCTTGTGATTTTATTTAAACACACAAATATTAATCATGCTGTCTAACTTTTTTCTTTATAGGAAGACTTCAAACAAATGGAAAACTTAAAAGCTATGTGTTTGTTTACCTATATGTAACCACTTACTAAAACACCTTATTGACACTGCCCTCTATCACACAAAATCATCTGAACTGAAATACTTAAGCTGTGTACTATCAAACCGATACAATAGCCCATTATTTCCAAAGGTATTTGTATGTGTATATGACCATACTTTGTTTTTCTGGTGTAAATACTCATTAGGAAGAGAAAGCCCATGCTAAGTTTGAACCAGCATCTGGCTTGTGCCAAAGTCATTTTCTGTAACTAAATAAACATGGTGATATACCTTTAACCGCTCCAGACCCTCCGTCAAAAGGCTGCCTCACTAGGCCCAGGGCCCAGGAAACCAAAAAGGGAAGCTCCAGTTCCCACACCAAGACACTGGCCAGCTCTCTACTGAGCCTTGGCACGCTGCCACCCGTCTTGTCCTGTGTGACCTCCGGAACCTGTGAGGTCTGGCGTCTTCTGGGATGGAAGTCATCATCTGTGACTTCGATCAATTTAGTACCACGGTTTCCTGTTGCTCACCTGGTTTTCTATGTGCTGAGGTGCCTTCCAGCAAAGCTCCCATTCCTAAAATATGATTTTGTTGTTTTGTTGTTTGTGAGACAGGAGCCTGTTCTGTAGTCCAGGCTAGTCTGACCTTGAACTTGTGATCCTCCTGTCTAGCTCTTTAAGTGTTAAGATTATGGATAGACTTGTGCCTTCATGCTCAATGCTATGGCTCCCTTTGTATATGGTGTTCTATATTAGACTCTACAGAGGTGCGTTAGTGGACGCATTGGTGAGCTCTTTTCTCTGGATGGCATTGCTTTACCTCACACCTTCCCTTCCACATAGATCTTGCCATTCCTGTCTTGGACAGTCAGCAACACAGGACTCTCTAGTCTGAGAAATTAATCTTCCATTTGTTTTCTTGATTTGGAAACACACAAGAGGCAAGAGGGCTTTTTGGGCTTTCGTTGTGACCAAGCACAGAGGATTGTGGGAGAGATGGGAGAGCACAGATGACTAGTGATTTGCTGAATTGCTCTGGAGGTGGATGCTGTGATTTTTATCAGTGCAGGCTGTCTTGCTCCAGCCCAGCCAAGAGGGCCAGAATGCAGAAGGTCAACTCCGGTAAGGTACTTCCCCAGCAAAAAAAAAAAAAAAACACAAAAAACAAAAAAAAAACAAGATCACTTCCTTTCCTCTTTCTGTTGGCGGCCTTCTTTCCTTGATGTTTGGCTGATCCCACTCTGATGCCCTCTGGCCTGTTAGGTTATTTTAGGGGCCTGATATCGCCCAGGAGTTCAAACGGGGGATGTGGCAGGGATGGCCGGTTGCCCTCTGCGTAGTTCTCCACAGAAAACTCCAGTGAATTCCTCCAGTGAAGAGGAATCTCTAGAACAAGCGATTTGATGGAGTTTTATGTTTTGCATATATTCTTAGAAAAAAGGCAGAGAAACTGTACCCACTTTTTAAAATTACAAGTTTAATTGATGTATAATAATTACGCAGTTTGTGGAATATAGCGTACTTATATGGTACAAACAAGTTTGATATACATACACATTTATACTAATCAAATTGAGTACTTAACATTCTTATCTCAAACTCTGGTGGGTTTTTTTTTTTTTTTTGGTTTTGTTTTCTTTTGTTTTGCATTTTTAAGATAGGGTTGCTGGAAACCCAGGCTGGTGTCCAAGTCCTTGAGGCTGAAAGTTTTTTTTTTTTTTTTTTGGTTTTGTTTTCTTTTGTTTTGCATTTTTAAGATAGGGTTGCTGGAAACCCAGGCTGGTGTCCAAGTCCTTGAGGCTGAAAATGACCTTGAACTTCTGATCCTCCTGCTGCTGCGTCTAAATTCTGAGGCTGCAGGTAGTCAGACCACATCCACTTTTTTTTTTTTTTAAGGAAGTGGTGGGAATTGAACCTGTGACTTCCTATATGCTAGACAAGCACTCTACCCACTGAGCCACATCTCTAATATATTGTTTTGGTTTTGTTTTGTTTTTTTGAGACAGGGTTTTTTTGTAGCTTTGGAGCCTGTCCTGGAACTAGCTCTTGTAGACCAGGTTGGCCTCAAATTCACAGAGATCCGCCTGCCCCTGCCTTCTGAGTGCTGGGATTAAAGCTGTGCGATACCACAGCCCAGCCCAATATACTTTTTTTTGTTTGTTTGTTTTTTGTTTTTTTCGAGACAGGGTTTTTCGGTGGTTTTGGAGCCTGTCCTGGAACTAGCTCTTGTAGACCAGACTGGTCTTGAACTCACAGAGATCCGCCTGCCTCTGCCTCCCGAGTGCTGGGATTAAAGCTGTGCGCCACCACAGCCCAGCCCAATATACTTTTTAAATGTCGTTTTTGGCTTGGAAGCGTTCAGAACCCTCTCATCTGACTAAGTCCGCAGTGACTTCTTGTTGGTTTTACTTACTCCGTCGTGCGTCAGGACGCGGGAACTTTTCCCTCCTGACTAGCAGCTGTATTTGGCTACTTGCCGTGATCCTTTTGCTGTCTTTGCTCTCCCCTTTCCAGTCCTAATGGTCTCTGTTTTATTCACTTCTGCAGAGAGCTCCAGTATACGGATGTGAAAACATGTAGCATTTCTCTTTATGTCTGGCTTATTTCACTTAGCACATGATCTTCCAGGCTCATCTCGTTCTTTTTTATATCATGCCATTGTGTATACATACTACCCAGTGGTCTGATTTTCTGCCCCCTGGATACATTCCCAGTAGTAGGATCGCTGGATCGTACGTTAAACCTAACTCTCACGTATGGGACGTATCTATAGTGTCTTCCATGATGAATGTACCAATTTCCAGTTCCTACTAGCGGTGTGTGAGAGTGCCCTTTCCACTGCTGCAGCATCCTCAGAATTTCTTATTTTTCATGTTTTGATAATTACTTTTTTAACTCCAGCGAGATGACATCTCACTGTAGTTTTGACTCATATTTCCCTGATCTGCAAATTGGCTACTGGCATATCTTCTTTTAAGAAATACCTATTCTGCCGGGCGGTGGTGGTGCACACATTTAATCCCAGCACTCGGAAGGCAGAGGGAGGTGGATCTCTGTGAGTTTGAGGTTAGCCTGGTCTATAGAGCAAGCTCCAGGATAGGCTCCAAAGCTACAGAGAAACCCTATCTCAGAAAAAAAAAAGACTAACTTTTATGTGTGTGGGTGGTTTGCCTGCATGTATGTATGTGAACCATGTGCACACAGTACCTGGGAGGCCAGATGTGTGCAGAGTTAACAGGAAGTTGTGAGCCACTGTACGGGTGCAACTGGAGTTACAGACAGGATAGTGGTGCCATGTGGCTGTTTGGGGCTGTATCCAGGTCCTCTGAAAGATCAGTCAGTGCCCCTAACCACTGGGCTGTCTCTCCAGCTCCCACTTTCAGGGTCTTACTTAAAAAGAAAGAGAAGATAAATTGCCCATTCCAATATCCTAAAGTGTTCCCTGTGGGTTTTTTTTCTAGTAGTTAAGGATATCAGGCCTTATATTTATGTCTTTTACTATTTTGAGTTGGTTTTTGTTTATAGTGAAAGATGGATCTACTTTCAATGATCTATATATGAATAACTAATTTCTCCTGCACTATTAAAGAAATGAAAGAAATTGTCCTTTCTCTTGCTCATGTTCTTGGTACCTTTTTTGAAAACCCAAATGCTATAAATAATTAATTTGTTTTTTTCTGATTTCTCTATTCTTTACCATTGGTTTATGTGCCCATTTTTTTATGCCAGTATTATTATGCTGTTATACTGTCTTGGTTACTATAGTTTTATAGTATATTTTGAACATAATTGTCTCTATTGGTTAGAAGAGGTATTTTATATCTGCAGTGTTAAGCCTCATTAAATCTAGTCTGCCCTGCCTTGAAGAGGACATAGCATATAGGGGTATAAATTTCTTCTAGAATGTGCTAGCTAGAAAGATGTCTAAACAAACCCATGTGAAGCTTCTAGATTTAGAATCTGTGACCATGGGTCAGGATTCCTATTCACAGTTATTTGTTATTCAAGTAAAATCTCTGAGGTTTT
>NC_022009.1:102312162-102317045 GCF_000317375.1 Microtus ochrogaster
CAACTTGACACAAGTGGAAGTCACCTGAAAGGAAGGAATCTCAGCTGAGTACAGTCTCCATCAGATTGGCCTGTGGGTATGCTTGTAGGGCGTTTTCTTGATTCACAATTGATGTGGAAGGGCCCGGCCCACTGTGGGCAGTGCCACCCTTGGGTGAATAGGAGAGCAGGCTGAACATGCTGTGGACGCAAGCCAGTAAAAAGCAGTTTTTCTACAGCTTCTGCTCCAGCTTCTGCCTCCGGGTTCCTTCCTGCCTTGATTTCTTGTGATGATTAGAGTGTAATTTGTGTTATCCAAGGAGACCCTTTCCTCTCCAAGTTGGTTTCGGTCTGTGTTCTATCAGAGCCACAGAAAGGCAAACTAGAGCAGAGCACAGCTCCCAGGAGTCAGTTTGGTTCTCTCCTCCCGTGTGAGTCTTGGGATTGAACTCATGTGGTCAGAATTGGTGGCAAATGCCTATACCCACTGAGCCATCTGGCCTGTCCCCAGATAGTACCCTTTTCACTGGGCCACTCAGAGGAATTGATCTATGTAAGTGGCTTGGTTTAAAACGTGGCACTGTATCTTAAATACATTAGCTGTCACATTTTTGCAGGAGTGGACCCTTGGATGCCATCTTTCCGCTTTTCTTGACTATGTGTCTGTGTCTTCTTAGTTTATCTCATCTGCTCCAGTCTTTCTTTCTGTTCCAGAATTTTCAGAATACTTCTCAAAGACATTTGCTATGCCCCGATTGCATGTGACTCTACGCTATGCACTATAATTGTTCTTCTTCTGAAAATGACCTTGGCTTTCTGAACCTGCTTTTGAACGCATGCACCCCTTGTCAGGATCACTGTTCTGGGATCGTGGGCCAAGG
This sequence comes from Microtus ochrogaster, assembly GCF_000317375.1. Lineage (NCBI taxonomy): Eukaryota > Metazoa > Chordata > Mammalia > Rodentia > Cricetidae > Microtus > Microtus ochrogaster. Next base: position 102,313,022 of record NC_022009.1, read on the forward strand.
GTAGGGTGATTTCTGTTGGCCACAGTCAGCATGGTATTAGGATGCCGTTGCCTACTAACTAAAGAGATTGTGGGACATGCCTTGGTTTTGCCAAGCTCCATGTTTAATAGAATGACAGAGTGCGACTAACATATGAACTTAAACTTAATCAGGTTTTGAAAACTGAAGCTCTGACTTAGGTTAGTGCCATCTGAACATTTATTAAAGTCACCTAAGCATGGACACTGTTAGAATAGAATGTATAAGGAAGGTCTTAGCTTATCAATGCATACAAACAAAATCAGTTTATGTATTTCTTGTGGACATGATTGACAATAGTACTGGAAAATTTAATTGAATTTCAGCAAATGAATGTTAGGGAAATAGACTTATCTAAAGTTAAAGGAAATCTTTGGAATCGTGAAGCAAAAGATCAAAGACATTTAGAATAATTGGATTATTGTTAAGGAGAGAAAAAGATTTAAAAAAAAACCACTGGGAAATACTTTCTTTGGGCCTACTGAACAGTGATAACAAAAAAGAAAAGCTGGGCGGTGATAGAGCACACCTTTAATCCCAGGCCTCAGGAGGCCCAGGCAGGTAGATCTCTCAGGGTTCAAAGCCAGCCTGGTCTAAAGAGTGAGTTCCAGGACGTTCAGGGCTAAAAAACAAAAAATAAAACAAAACAAAAACAAAAACTCCTCCTATCTTGAAAAACCAAACCAAACCAAAACTAAACCAAAAAAGAAAAATAGTTCACATATGAAGCAGATGAAGAAAATGTATAATTTTGGGAGGTGGAGAAGTAACTGAGGCAGATTCCCAAGCAGCAACCAGCATACTACAAAGTGACAAAGAGTTGGAAGAGTAAGTGTAGTTGTTTTTTTACTCTTTGCTTCTTGGGGGCCCACCACCCAGCTCCCAAATAAATACACAGAGACTTATTTTTATTTATGAAAGCCTGGCCATAGCATCTTGTGTTTCTAGCCAGCTTTTTTTTTTTTTTAACTTAAATTATTCTGTCTATCCTTTGCCTTTGGACTTTTCCTTTTTTTTTTTTTTTAAATTTCTTATCTTTTTTTTTTTTTTTTTAAATTTCTTATCTCTTTCTCTCCTTACTCCATGGCTGACTGTTTTGCTGGGTGGCTGGCCCCTGACATCCTCTCCTCCTCCTTCTCTTACTCCTCCCCTTTCTCCTATTTATTCTCTACCCACCAGCCCTGTCTATGCTCTCTCCGCCTAGCTATTGGCTGTTCAACTCTTTATTAGGCCAATCTGGTGTTTTAGACAGGCAAAGTAACACAGCTTCACAGAGTTAAACAAATGCAACATAAAAGAATGCAACATATCTGCATCATGAAACAAACATTTCACAGCATAAACAAATATAACACGTCTTAAAATAATATTCCATATCAAGGAAGGTCACACTAGATTTGTAAGAAACCATTTTCAGGAGGAGGAAAGGAAGGAGAGAGGGCAGCAGGGAATGTTAACCTTTTGGGTTAGACAAGGCAAAAGCACTGGCACTAATGCTGTCAAAAGAACACATTTCAGGGCTGAGGAAGTAGCTCAGTCAGAGGAGTACATGCCCATCAGGCTCAAAGCCTTGGGCTTCCATCCCTGTACTACATAAACTGGGTATACTGTTTTGCATGCTCATCATCTCAGCTTTTAGGAGGCGGAAGAAGCAAGTTGAAAAGTTCAAGGTCATTCTTGGCCACTTAGAGAATTTGAAGCTAGCCCTGGCTAGATGAGACCCAATCTCAAAAAAGAAAACAACTAAGAAAGGAAAATTCAGATGTTTGGTAACTCTGAAACATTTCTCTACTTTAAAAAGAGAGCAGGAAATGAGACAGACATATGTTTGTAGGGAAGGGCCATTGGCATGGTGGGTAATGGAAATGGCTTAAGAGTAATAAAGTGGGTTGGTAGGAGTAGTACAAGCCTTTAATCCTAGCCCTCAGGAGGCAGAGGCAGAGGCAGGGGGACCTAAGGCCAATCTGATCGACAAAGCAAGTTCCAGGACAGCCAGAGCTGTTACACAGAGAAACCCGGTTTTGAAAAACCAAAAGTAAATAAATAAATCAAACAATAAATACATAATAAACAGGAGTGGTGTATTTCAAGGTATGGAAATAAAACAGCCAAAGTGATTTCAAGAATGAGTTTGTGTAGCAACTGCCATATAAATTATGAAGAGAATGTACACCCATCTATGTCCATATGTATTAGTTTCCTCATAGAGACACTAAAGCACATACCACTATTGAGCAATTAAATCCTAAGGGTCTCCAGGTAAGACAGTGTGTTAAAAATAAAGTTTCTGGGTAAAATACCTGCTATTGCTATGGATTAATCCTTTTGTACCCTGTAAAGATTTGTCACTCAAATTGGTTTAATAAAATGCAAATTGGCCAATAACCAGGTAGGAATTATGGGCAGGGTGACCAAACTAAGGATGATGGGAAGGAGAAGGGTGGAATCAGAGGAGTCACCAGCAGATGCAGAGAGAGCAGGAGATGAACATGCCATGTTAATAAAGATACTGTCACTTGGTAGAGCATAAAAAGGGAATATGGGTTTGCTTAAAATGTAAGAGCTAGCTAGTAATAAGCCTGAGCTATTGACTGAGCATTTATAAGCAATATTAAGCTTCTGAGTGATTATTTGGGAACTGGCGAGCAGGAGAGAAACAGCTGTCTATATGGTATAACTTGAATCTTTAGTGTTTCCCACAGAGCCTTTGGTTAAGGATTGCTCTGGGAAGTAGTGAAACTTTCTGGAGGTAGGGTCTAGAGATGTAGGGTCTTAGGTCGTTGAAGACTTGCTGGTGAATGGAGCCATGTAGGCCTGGTCTTTTATTCTTTTTTTTCCACTTTCCTGGCTTGATTTGCATTTTTAAAAAAATACTACGTGTTTCTACCATGATTCATTGCCACGTGTTCAAAGCTACAGGGTCAAGCAACCACAGACTCAAGCTTGTAAAAGCATGAACCATAAGTCATCTTTCTTTACTGCATATCTGTTGTATTTGTTGCATAATGGAAAGCTCACTGACACATACTCTGTACTTCAATTGGGACTCTGTGATCAGCGTGGTTTCCTGCTCTGCTGAAGGCTTGGACTTACGGTCATGGGGATTTACCTGGCATAGCATACATAGCTTTCAGATACCATGGCTATCCAAGACGGTCATGAGTGAACGGAGCAACAGTTCCTGTCAGCTCCTGTGCTTGTTCCTCATTCTTGAATGACTCTCTTTTCTGTATTATGTGCTCGCTGTGTCTCACTTACCATTATTGTTCCTTGCTTAGTTTATAGCAGGATGTCTCTGAAGGCATAGATTTCAAGAATTATGTGATGACTTATCTGTATTACAAAAGGTAGTCAACTTAGGGTGAATTTTGAATCTTCAATACTCCCACTGTCTTTGAATAGTAGCTTAAAAGCCTTACAAGTGGTGTTCATATGCTTGAAATAAAACAGGACTCTTGGAGACTATTGTCTTTTAAGTACGTATTTATACTTAAAGTAAGAAAAATAGACAAAGCTCAAAACTAAAGAATATGTAAATATTTCCCTTTATTTCTTCTTTTGAGAATATTTTTTAAAGCTTTCATTAGAAAAATTTGTTACTATTGTTTTCATCTGTCTTTGTCATTAAAAACGTCCCAGGTCTACTGTCACCCTAAGAAGTGTGAAGGGTATCAGAGATGCTACAACACATTGTGTTGCCTTGGAGGTAAAGACTTTTGGAGGTGGATAGATTGTCAAGATTTTCAATTTCTGCTCTTCTCCTAATTACAGAGTAGCCTTGGATATATTTGGATTTTCTTTTTTTTTTAGTATCTTCAAGTTCTTGTGATCCAATGAATAAGCCTTGGGATATTCTAAGGAGTACTTAGAATTCAGGTGGAGTGCTGGATTCAGCACTGGTTAAACTTCCTCATCCTCCAGAAGAGAGGAGGCACCCTGAGTTAAATTGTTAAATTGCTTATACACCTCTCTCTCTCTCTCTCTCTCTCTCTCTCTCTCTCTCTCT
>NC_022009.1:102317145-102320882 GCF_000317375.1 Microtus ochrogaster
CACACACACACACACACACACACACACACACACACACACACACCATCACCAGTAAGAAACCAGTAAGAAGGCACAACTCCCAACTCAAGTTTTTCCCACTGTCCCAGTTCATTTTCAGGCCGTGGATGAAGAATTGTTCTATTTAACCCATATGTTTTAAGGAAACATCTACAGAATGTTCTTGGGACTGCAATTATGTGAGTAGTCACCCCACAGGGGTGAGTAGGATTGGAAATAGTTGCAAACACAAAGAAAGAAGGCAAAATCTGCAACAAGACTCACCTCTTAGCACTGACTCCCAGAAATTAGTGTACTGGCTCTGGCCCCATTTGTGTTTGGTGGTCATATGCCAGGCTTGCCTTTGATTTCTGGCTTGTCTTGGTGGGATCTCCAAGGTCACTCATAAGCTTTTAGATCACTTTGTCTCTCCCAGTTGTAGAATTCTCTCAGCGTCTCGATGCCATGTGAGGTTCAGCTTCATGCATCAAGGGGATTGTTGATTGGAGTTTAACTCACGGAAAACCCTCTAAAGGAACATTAGTAAATAATACTTGCAATAAAGTTTTCTTTGGACAAGTGGATTTGCAGAAGCTATTTTAACTAGTTATAAGAACTTTTTTCTTTTAAAAAAAATGTCTTTCTAGAGTTGTGAATATACCCAATTGTTCTGTGAACTTCTGAGAGAAAAATACAATATTCACTGTTTCCCAAACTTATTAGGCCACTGAAATTTTCTTTTACAGAACGCCTTGGGACTCAAGTTCTTTGAGCACTCTTTGGGAAATGCTGGTCCAGGCAGTCTTTCTGTTTATCTTGAACTTTGTCCTTATTTGTTTCCCACGAGGTCTTTACTTTTTATTCCTCCTTTTTCCCAGCCCCTTCTTTCCTCTCTTTCCTCCTTCTCATCTTCTCCCTTCCCTCTTCCCTCCCGCCTTTCTTCCATCCCCTCCTTTTTCTTTAGAGAAAACTTAGGAATTCATCTTGGAGTCACTTTGGAGTGAATAGGGCTGGATAAAAATTTTGTTCTTGATACAAAAGACTACATCCATCTACTTCTACTGCAGTCAACCTACTGAAGAAAGGAAATTAGTCATCAACTGAGCAAAATTGATGTGCTTTTTCATTTTTCCCCAAAGCTGGGGGCTCTTACTTATTACACAGTATGACAATAGGGCTTGGCTGCTCCTTCATTTATGCAACAAATCGTTTCCTAGCTGTATTTGAGTATCTTACGTTTGTTTTTTTTTTCAGAAAGAGTGGGACCTTCTTTAAGGTGGGACCATACTGAATTCTCAATACTGTCCCTATTTCCTTTCAAATGTTACTGTTCACAGGGCAGTGGTGGCACACGCCTTTAATCCGGTCACTCAGGAGGCAGAGGCAGGCGGTTCTCTAAGTTCAAGGCCAGCTTGGTCTGCAGAGTGAGTTCCAGGACAGCCAGGTCTACTCAGAGAAATCTGTCTCAGACAAAACAAAACAAAAAACATTTAAATAATACTATCCTTTCAAATAATGTGGTTGAAACAATCAAAAAATATGGTTCATATCCCTTTAAATAAGGATGTTTAATGTTTGCAGAACTGGAGCGAGCAGTTGGAATAAATCAGGCTTTCTGTTAAACTGCACATCTCCTGGATTACTGCAGAAGCTAAAGCAGAAGGAAAGCTGCTAACCATAGCAGAGACATCTTCTTGAACCACATCTAACAAGCCAGAAAAGTAAAATCTGTTTTCCTTTCTTAAGCACTTGACTTTTAGGAAGCAGATATTTAGCCAACTCCTCAGGGTTCTCAGAGCTTCGTGCATTTGAACATTTTAAACAAAGACAACGAGCAGCCACTGGAGAGAATGAAGTTTGCTCTTTCTTGATAACACCTGCCTCATGCGTGGAAAAATCCTCAAGACACTGGCACTGTCATTGTTAGACCTCTCCCTAACCCTCTTGATGCTGCAGGGAGGGAGGCAGCATTGGCCGAGAAGGTATGGACATAAGCAAGGAGATTATCAAATGTTTATGCTTAGGTTTGAATCTATTGAGACAGTTGTTTACTCGGCCGGAAGTGACGTTAAAGAACTAGAGTTTGCTTAGGCCACAGGGCGGCTTGCTTGGCTTTTGGGTTTAGGGGCACACATGTTTTCCTGTTAAAACACCAGGGGCAGGGTTAGGGTTGCAGCTCATTGGTGGGGCACTTGTTTAGCAGGAGAAGATTCCAAGTTCTAATATCAGAAAGTACAAACAATATCAGAACAACAAAACAAGGTCTCTCTATATGGGAAGGCACTTTTTTTTTTTTTTTTTTTTTTTACAGAGAGCATGACCCTGAACCTCCATGTTACCGCCGGTGCCTGTTGACTTTTATGACTAACTCTACTACCACACATCAAAGAATATTCACTGCTAGAAAGATAATTCATTTATATCTCCCTTTGACTGTTTTATAATTCTTGATCCTAGAGCCTGGCTTATAAGTATTTTCCCTCTAACTCTTAATTCTCGTTAATGTATGTAATTTCCTTGATAAAACTTAGTTTTATCATCATCTCCAGGGGCTGGAGAGATGACTTAGCAGTTAAGAGTACTGGCTGCTTTTCCAAGAAGACCTGGGTTCAAATCCTAGCACCCACATGGCATCTCACACCTGTCTGTCACTCCAGTCCCAGGGTGCCCAACACCCACATACACACATACATGTAGGCAAAATACCAATGCACATTAATTCAAAAATTTAAAAATGTAGTCTTTAAAAAAGTAATTTATGTCACAAGGTTTTGTTGGAGATGTGATCTTGATTGTCACATTCTGAATTTTTTTTTTTAGCTCTTGAGATAAATATTGGTAACCTGCTCTCCAAGACATTTTTCTCCCTTTTGTTCGGACACACATAGAATATTCCTTCAAAGACATGCTGTTATCTTTGGACATGGGGAGACCACGTGTGACATTTCTTGATCCAACCTCCACGTGATTCCCTATGTTTTTCCCCTTCTACTTCTTTCGTTTGTGGGGAGGTGCTCGGGGCACAACCTGCCTCTCACTTGGCAGACAAGGACTCTTCTACCCCCGAGCTCTGCCCTCAGCCCCCACCTTGAATTTTGTCTACAAATGGGCATAACTTTGATGAGGCTCTGGATCGGAGGGATGGAACCCAGGACAGAAGGAGAACCTGGATTCTTGAATCAGCACAGGGGTGGAGGGAGATGTTCATTTCAGACTTTATGTGTAAAAGAAATAACCTTCTCTGTTGTCTGGGCCTGTTGGCAGCCTTGGTGACCGAACCCTGTTACAGTTTCTAAGATGCATTAGCAAAGTGTCGGGCAGAACGATGGAGCAGAGTGTGTGCACTTTGGAGCACAGCAGAGCTGGAACCATGCCTCTGATATTTATTGCTTGGTGACCTTTGACATGTTTCTTAATTGTCCCTAGTTTCAGCCGAGGTGGTGCCAGTCAAATGACCAAGAAGGCCTAAGCTACTTGGTCCATAGACATTTTGGGGTCATGTGACAAGAGCAGCTTCTGCTTTTCCTTATCTTACTCTTTCCTATCTCCCTCTCCTCCTTGCCATATTTTCAGCAGTGCTAGAGGTCAGACCCAGAGCCTCCGGGTGCTAGGCAAGCCCTTTAGCATTAAGCTGCCGTCCTAACCCTGAACAAGTTTTTCTTCATGAGCTTATTCTCTTGGCAAGTTGGTGTGAACAGAATGGGATTTTCATTCTTCCTTTTGACTGTCATGGTTAATGG
>NC_022009.1:102321335-102321712 GCF_000317375.1 Microtus ochrogaster
TGAGCAGATCTGCTTGCCCCTTGGAGAGCCATGCTGACCCACCTAGACCAAAGCAAGTCAGATTTCCTAGTGTGGACAAGGCCTTGCCCTCCCTTGGTGGTGCCTACCAGAGGGCCTTTTGGCTTTTTCCTTGACTGTCACTCAGAGGGAAGGGGTTGTTTGGTGAGAAACACATTCTCTGTTGGGTCCTTGGGCCTTTTCTCCTTCACTACCAAGAACTGGGCTGTGATTTTTCCAGAGAGGTGTCTCAGCTGGGGAAGGGGAACTAAGTGGTAGGAAATCCGCGTTCTTCTCTGTGGAGGGTATCTCAGTGAGCTCCGAGCTGTCAAGTCTTTTTTTTTTTTTTTTTTTTTTTTTTTTATACGAGATTAAGCATG
>NC_022009.1:102321813-102333192 GCF_000317375.1 Microtus ochrogaster
GAAACTGATTAGACTGCTTATCCCATTAAAAATACCACAGAAAGATTTTGAATTAGTGTCTATATGTGTATACACACAACTTAAATACACACATATATATTAGTATTTAATTTTTTGTTTCTCTTGCCTGTCCTGATCCTAAGCTAGACTTGGAGGAAAGTGCTTTCTTGGCCTCAGGACTGGAAATTATCTAGAAAATTCCAACACTGTCTGCTTTGCCTATCCAGGTACAGTCAGAACACAAACTGTGTTGGGGGTGCAGCTCTCCCAGCACAGGGGATGAGGGTAGTTAGGTAGGTTTGGGGGAGGTGAAAGGTAGGGGATAGGGTGACAGTAGGAGTGGTATTGATCTTGGTTTCCGTTGGTCTCACTTTGCAAAAACAGTTGAAACCGAGTTCTCCAGACTATTCTACTTGCATCAGCTTTTAATAAGGAGTAGAGATGTATAGAAAATTAAATTATCATTTTAACGCTGTTAAGCAAATGAGCAGATTTTTATTGAAAGGCATGTATCCATTGGGCTAATGTAGCTGTTTTGGTATTATTTGGTTCCATTTGGAATGTCCCAGTGCCGTAGTTTGGTAACGTGCTGCCGAATAAAGTTCTCTCTTCTTCTTTCTGTTAAAGAATTATTTACTCAAGAAAGGGGTGATGACCCGTTCTATTTCACCATCCAGCTTGCCTGAATTCCCAGGCTGGAGGGGGCAGAAGAAATCTTTAGCTACAATAAGGCTTAGAGATGTAAGTGATACGAGAGCCCTTATCAGCACCAGAGCCCCAAGGCAGAAGAAACACTGCTGTCGCTGTACTCACAAGTGACTCTTTTTCTGTCCCATAAATATAGGTGACTCTCCTACCATGCATGCATGCAACATTGAGATTGGACAGAAGGTGGCCCGGGAACCCTAGTGTTCAGTTTGCTTCTATCCCAGGCTTCTCTGTCCTCCCAAAGACCAAGCGAATAAGAGCCAAAACGTCTTTTGTTTTCACTTTCTGAATGTATACCTTATACGTGTGGTGTAGTAGTTTGAATGTAATCGGGCCCCCTTTGATCTCATAGGGAGTGGTACTATTAGATTAGGGGGTGTGGCTTTGTTTGGGTGGGTACGGCCTTGTTAGAGGAAGTGTCTCAGTGTGGGGATAGACTTTGAGGTTTTTTTATGCTCAGGATACCACCCAGTGTGTCTTCCTGTTGCCTGTAAGATGTAGCACTCCTCACTACTAGTCCAGCACCATGTCTGCTACACGCTGCAGTGCTCCCCGACATGATGATAATGATAATGGACCGAACTTCTGAAACTGTAAGCCAGCCACCCTAATTAAATGTTTTCTTTCCGGGAGTTGCCATGGTCATGGTGTCTCTTCCCAGCACTAGAAACTCTAAGATGTGTGATACGTATATAGATACCAATGCTATGACCGCTTCCAGATACTTAGTATTCTTTCGAGACCAAGTTGGATGGCTTGGTGGTTGACCACTGCAGCCGGTCTTTGCCATTGTTCACTGTGTCGATGAACCTGCCCATCAGTTTCTCATACCCAGGAGAAGCATAGCAGTTCAGCCAGGAGAAAGTGAAGCAGGTTGTAACATACAGTTGTATGGTTTGCCATCCTCTGCCAGCAGCCATTGACTGACTCTTTTGTCCTGAGGCTACCATGCCACTTCTGGGAGCATCATTTCCTGGTGCAATCTAAGGATTGTTTTCAAAGCCCATGCTCCAACTGTAGAGTTCCTGGGGACTCCACAGGGTCCTGGGCCCAGCTTACTGGCAGGTAATTTTTTGGACCTGAACACTGGGACAAGTTCTGATAACTACAGCTGTTCTGACTCGAGCATGGGCCTGGAAGGCCTCCCAGACACATCTCCTCCCCTTTCCTGGGGTTACACTGGGGAACAGGGCTGCTTCGGGCCATCTGGTTTCTTTCAGGTTGAGGGCATCTGCGCAAGGTCCTTCCTAAGCCTAACTCTACAGAAATCCCTATGAATAGGGAATCAAAATGCAAACCTTTGCCATGCAGGACAGGAACCGGCCCTGCCACAAACTGCTTCTCTGTAGCCAGCTTGGCATTTCTGCAGGCGTAGTGTTCTGTAGTCTCATGACATTGCCTCTTTTGTGTTGTATTTTTAATATCCTTCAAAGTGTCCATCAACGAAAGGGAAACAATGTGTGTCTCGGCAGAATCTTGTTCCCCACTTACAAATCTTTTCGCTGGCAGAATTCACATTAATGCTAATGAAGTCTTAATGCTGAAACTGTTCTGCGGTGGGGGGAGATGGTCTCCCCTGCACTGAAGCCCATTTTCTTCTCATTAGCCCCACCATCTTTATTAATATTAACAGTAATAAGGAGGATTAGACAGAATGGCTTCTGGCAGACCCCAGAATGAATGGGGGCTCAAGGAAGGGAAGATAAATGGCTGGACGGTTTAGATCTATTTTGATAGTGAATGAACCGCATTCTCCCGGGACCCTCATAAGAGTTGTTTCGTCCTAAATGAGGGATGCCACCAATCACTGCCATCCACAAGCTGTTCACACTAATGCGGAGAGCACACTGATGGAGCCAGGGTCTAGAGATAAACCTACCCTGGGATGTTTGACAGTTGGTGTCGTGTGTGTATGTGCACAAACATTCTCGTTTGTGTGTGTGTGTGTGTGTGTGTGTGTGTGTGTGTGTGTGTGTGTATGTGTGTGTGTGATGTTCGTGGTCATGCATCTGTGGTCAACAGGTGATTTGATCGGAATTTGTTAATCACCCTGAAATGTTTTGCTGCGGGACTGTATTATTTAATATATATCCATAAATTTGTCCTAATTCTAAGGTCTTAAAGGTGGTCTCACTCACCCTCTAAAACATTTTAAAGATAAATACTGTGATGGAAAGAGGGATTGAGCCAGAGGAATGTTCTTTCATAGCAGAAGAGAAAATTTCGTGCTGTGGGAAAGTCCATCAAAAGTGGCAAATGACGCATTTCCTACGGACTCCTGTCCTTTTGGAGGTTTCTCTGAATTATGTTTCCCCCCTGCCTGTTCAAGCATAGAATGTCACTATGTCAACTCTACCTACTGTTCCCATGTCTAGTTGTTACTCTGGGAGGAGTTAAGACATCTCTAGGTTGTGCCCAGGCAGAAAACAGCAAGGGCATGTGGGGATAGAAGGCTTGGGACACCACGCTGTCCCTTGAGGGTTTCTTGGCTTCCTATTGCTCTAAGCAAGGCCCATGCCACAGAGATTTTGGCTGGAGCAGAAGGGAGTCAAGGGTGGTCCGTTTGCTTCAATGACTTGTTCTAGAGCGGTAGCCAGGAATGGTCGCTCACACCACCCCTTCCCCTCAGACAGCACCCTAGGGGCCTCCCCACAACCCTAAGCTGCATGCCACAACACAGGGCCCACATGCCGACTATTCTGTTGCGACATTAGCAGGGTGGCATGCTTACTTAGCAGGAAGCGTTCTGTGCCTTTAGGACCCGTGAGCAGAGCATATTTTCAGGAATAGAAAGGGTGACGGCTCACAGGAAAGCCATGCCTACATAGCTGAATGCAGTCTGGGTGCCACCCTTGGAGAGAGACGGGACAGTCAAAACAAGTAGGAAGAGGAGGTGACCCCGGGTCACATCTGGAGCTCTCAGAGGAACCGAGCCTACTTATCTGGAGGAGCACCTGGAGGACTGACTGTCTAAAAAGCGTTCACAGGGAAAGGAATTCCCTTTTCTTTGCGATGCTCTGGAAGCCAGAGTAGGACCTCTGCAGAGTCCGCGGAGAAATGCCTTCCAGCTGCCCACCAGTCGCCGTCCTCGGAACATACTTCAGCTTCTCGTGATTTTTGGAAATCATATCGAACTCTGTAGTTTGGCATTGCTCCTTGATGCCCTGCACATTTTAGCTCAGGCTGCCGATGTGGTCCCTGGGACCCTGAATATCTGAACATGTTGTTTAAGGCGACAGGAAATCTTACCAAGATACCAACTCTCTTGAATTTGTTTGTGAAACAGGGTCTCACGTAGCTAAGGGTGGCCTAAAACTTGATGTGTGGTTGAGGATGGCCTTGAACTTCTGGTCCTCGGCATCCACCTCCTGAGTCCTGGCATTACAGGCCTGAGCCTCTGCTTCCAGTGTGTACAGTAGTAGGACTCTGAGCATGCTGGGAAGGTACTCTGCCAACCGAGCTACACCCCCAGTCCTTCCTTATTTTTTTCTAAACTAGATGGGAAACTGATATTTTTGGTCCCTTTTTTGCAGGGAGCCGGACAAGATTGCCATTACAAGATGGCGCCACATCCTGTCTTGTTGGTTATAAACTACTCCATATTTGGCTTATGCCTTTGAGAGCTGCATGTCCCCCGCTTCCCTCATGCATGGTGGATAATGGTCCCTAGGCCTATCCCGAAGTAGTCTGGTGTCAGCTGATGGTGGCAGCCAATCACAGGGCGACCCATGTGCCAATTCCCTATATAAGCAGCTGCCTTCGCGCTCTCGGGCCCCTTCGTTTCATGTTCTCTCTCAATCACGTGCACTCCAGTAAAGCGTGATCTGAGAAGAATCCTCGTGTGGTGGTCGTTCTTTCTCGCTGGTCGAGGAGTTTGCTGCACTTTTCCTACTACCTTTTTGGATGCCCCTTTTTCCTTCCCCTGGGCTCCAATATTGGAACACACACCATCCCTTGCCCCTTCAGATTGGCTTAACGTTGGTGAGTGAATGGAGGTGAGCGCTGGGCTTAGGGCTGAAAGCACTAAAGGGATTCTCAGTTTTATTTAAATTTTAGAATAATTGGCATTTTATGCCGTTACCCTCCCCCCAAGCCTCAGTTATAATTTTATATTTTACATGTCAAGATGTCCATATGTCAAAATGGTCTTACCACAAGGTTGTTCTTGCAACTAACTGGACATGCTAGTCAAGTATGTTATACGAGGAAATGAAGCATGATGGGGTGGCCGGACATGGGTATCTGTAATTTTAAAATGTTGTAATTCAGTTAACTCCCAGATGCAGGTCCTTGAACCAAACTGGTTCCTGAGACCGTCTGGATTAAAATGCAGAAACATAAAAACAATGGATGGGGTTTTCTCTAAGAATAAATTCAATCCTAAGGAGTTTTCTTAATTTAGCGATAAGGATCTTCGTTTTCTTTTTGTTGCTTTTAAAATTGCCTTGAAATAATGGTGACAGTCGATGGCATTTTAAAATGTCAGTGAACAGAATAAATCTGTCTATCTCACCAGTATTTTTTTTTTCTTTTACCAGTACGAGAAACCTCAGGATCTGATTGTTCTGACTCAGGTCTCCTAATTTTGCTTAGCTGCTTTCGAAATCTGTGCCGATCACGTGGGTCCCACAGTTCACAGCCCAGTGGTGTCTCTGAGTGGCCTAAGGCAGGCTGTGGTTCTTCCCAGCTCCAAAGGTCTGACACACCGTGTCGTGTTATTCAAATGTATTGTCGTGTGGGTGGATGGAAGGACCTGGTGCAGGACAGAAAACCTTCTCCTCTCGTCTTGTGTTTGGCATGATTAGCATTCACTGCTCAGCCATGGGGAGCTGCAACACTTCTAGGGTCTGTTACCCGAATTGCTCTTGTTCTGGGGTCTGTTTTAAGATTCTCTAAAACTGTACCTCCTGCAACGAACAGGGAGCTTCTGGAGGCCAGGAGCTGTGACTGACTGCAGCTGATTCAGCTTTGAGTTGTCAGCGCTGGCTCCGCTGCCCAAGAATAAGAGGTCATTTCAGAAATTAAGGAGTGAGTGATGAATGAATTTCCAAGGTCAGCAAAGTTCTGCCCTCTTGGTCGCCACATGGCTAAGACGTGAGGTGGCTGACAAGGTTTCTTTATGGGCTTGTGTGACTTCCTGAGGAGATAAGAGCAACTGCGTATTTGCCCTAGACAGGATACTGATGACAGAACAAAGAAACAATTCCACCGAGTCTAGCTTGAATTTATTGGGGTCACTGACAGAAACATATGTAACAGGTTACTCACAGGTTATAGGTTGGTCAAAGGTAGCTATGTCACTGAAAAGGCCACCCTAGCACAGGGTGGTGACTCACAGAAACTGATCTTTGCACGACTTGTGGGCAGGTTCACCAGAGTCTGCTCTTCCCAGCAAATGTTGCTATTTCTGGAACCGTGGGGGAAGGGCTTCCTGAATACTGTAATGGTTGTGAGTTTCCTGAGCCTTGTATGTTTCTTTAGCTTCCTGCGTTTTATGAGTTTCGTACTTTCTTCTAGGAATATTTCAATTTTGAAGGCATCACTATGCAACACGGTTTCTCACCTTTTCTTCGTCTTCCTCAGGACCGTGTCTATGAGGGACAGCAACAGAAGTGTACCATTGTCATATTTTAGGGTTGAATTTTTCAAGTATGCTAAAGTTGAAACCATGGTCTTTCTTGGAGTTTTTGTCCTGGCCAGTGCTCCCTGGCCAGTGTAGCATGCCATAGGAGGGAGCCCTGCCACCTTGGTACCATTGTGCATGCCCCTGCCTCTGTGAGCTGGCCTCTTAGACAGCTGCCCACTGCTGAGGTCACTGCATCTTGTCCATCCCTCCCAGAGCTTTCAGGGCCTAACTCATGCCTATATAGGCCCTCAGTGCGCATTGCAGGAATAACAGGAGCGGGAAAGAGTTAACAGTGGGAAGCAGTGTGCCATGGAAATTTGGTCCTGCATTCGCAACCACATCTACTGCAAGGAAGATTATAGTTATTGTTTTGAATTCAGTACTGATCGTCATAGTCTTCCTCTGCCTTGGAGTTACTTGGTGGCCCCCCGGAAGCCATTTGGACCAGTAGGACAGACTCTCATGAGGCAGACATGGCAGGTCCCTTTGTGAAGCAGGCCAGAAAGGCTGTCAGCTTTCATCTTATGTGAACCAGGACAACCTGGAGCATTCAAATGCCGCTGTCCATCCCCTACCCGCTTCTACATCCTTGTTCACACTCTGAGTCAGAACTTTGGGGGAAGGAGCCATTTATACAAGAATGTGTCCAGGGCGCTGATTGCTGCTCTCTTCCTTCAGGCTACTCAGCCAATTTTGAATGTTCTTAATTGATATTTAGGGAGTGTGGTCCTATCTGTCTTTCAGGTGGAGTAGACGGGTTAGTTTTATAAATGGAAAAAAAAATGACTTTTTTTTCTTAAATCGCATCCACCCTCATTTTATTCCTTTCTCATCCCTGCAGTCCTTCTTACCTGAACCAGGAGGAATAGATGGGCAATGGACAGAGGGATAATTTGGACCTCAGAGTGACTCAGGACATGGTGGGCCTAGAGGCCCAGCAGGGTGAATACCTGGAGATGCCAAGGTTTGTCACACACTTAGATTCTCTGGCAGAACCTTGAGCCCCATCCTGAAGGCCACTGTTAGGTCATTTTATGAGGCTTTGGGGCAGCCAGATTAGCAGTCAAAGACTTGGCCTAGGCACTGTCATTCAGTTGTGCAAGTGAGTGTCTTCCTCAGGCAAACTTCAGTTCACTTTGTATATGATCTAATAGGAAACCCCAAAATTACCATCAGAGACTCATCCCTTTGGGGAAAAATGAGACCATTTAATTAAAAAATCCTATAAACCTAACCATAAATATCATTCTTTATCTTCATTTAGGTGAATTTTAGAGAAAGAAATCATTCTAACTTATCAAAATTCTGCCATTTCTAGAGAAACCTTAAAGAAAATTCTGGATTAAATAAAATATTTACCTCTAGTGATTTATTTGGAAACTCCTGATGAATGAATGCTCATAAATAATTTTTTTCTAATATGAGAATCAGGCTTTGGGAATTTTCAATTCTTTTTGCTCATTCTTTCCAGTTCCAGACTTAAAAGGAAGTGGCCTAGGTTCCCACATCCTTAACACCAAACCCCAAGCTGAAAAATTGAAGGAAAGCTATTATTTTTATTGTAAAAATAATATACACATAAATAAGAATTTCTAACATAGGAAGATCAGAAGCAGAAAGCAATTTTCTAGTTTTACCTCCCTCAAATAGCCCCGTGAATAGTCTCATGACTAACTTTCCAGGTCTTCCCCTAAATACATGTAACCATTTAGTTTATTATTTGCAAACATAGGCTAATCTGTCTTGTAATTTATGTTTTTTCCTCCTCCGAACAGTGTGCTTTGGTATCTCTTCCATTTCAGTACATCTGCATGTTTTAGTGACTGTGGGATATTCCATTTTATCTGTGTGCTAGAATACACAGTATACATAGCATGTATATAATCTTCCTATTTGTATTATATGTGTATATTGCATGCATTTATGTATTTCCTATGTACTCTTTGATGCTATTATAACCAAATTTTAGGTACAAAAGTATCGTCCGTGAAGAATTTGATGTTCCAGCCATGTCAGAAGCTTCGGAGTAGCTTTTTCATAGCTGTTTAGGAGCTTCTGTCTAAAGGTTCGTATCACTCCGTACACTTAGCACTGCTATTGGGCTTGGATTTGCATTTTGATAGTGTTAAAAAATAGAAAGCCTAGAGCCAGAGTTCCTTGTGCAAAACAGAGGTATTTTTGTCTTTCTAAAATGGGAAAACAAACCCATAGAGCTCTGTCTAGTAGTGGTTTCCACAAACAAGATGGTAACAATGAGTCATGAATAAAAACAGAATCACAGCCCATTTGACATGCTCTGTGGGGGTCCCACCTCTCTCCTCCCTCCTTCTTCTATGATAACTACCATGTGCAAGGAGGTCCACTGTCTTGCCAAAAGTGAAAAGTTATTGGTTTGGGAGACAGAGGCAGGCAGATCTCTGTGAGTTCAAGGCCGGCCTGGTCTATAGAGCGAGTTCCAGGACAGGCTCCAAAGCTACACAGAAAAACCTTATCTGGGGGGAAAAAAAGACCACCTTTCATGGTAATGGTTAAACTGAAAGGTTGCTAGCTGCGGTAGTCCACAACATTAATCTCAACATTAAGGAGGCAGAGGAAGGAGGATTTCTGAGCTCAAGACCAGCCTGGTGTGAGCTACACGGTGAGACTGTCTCAAACAAACAAACAAACAAACAAACAAACAAACAAACAAAACAATAGCAACAACAGCAACCAAATGAAATGGCCTATAACTTCTTATCATACCCTTGCTTTCATGCACTGAGGTGACTGTAACACTGGCCTTGTGGCTATGTCAAGGTCTCTGCCTTTACAATTTCATATAGAAATGTTTGCAGATTTCTAGGCGGGCGGTGGTGGTGCACACCGTTTATCCCAGCACTCGGGAGGCAGAGGCAGGCAGATCTCTGTGAGTTCAAGGCCAGCCTGGTCTACAGAGCGAGTTCTGGGACAAGCTCCAAAGCTACAGAGAAACCCAGAAAACAAAAACCCAACAAAAAACTATAAGAACAAAACCAAACAAACAACCCTCCCCCCCCAAAAAAACCCAAACAAACCCATAGGCTGGGTTGCAGTAGAAAAGCAAAACAAGCAGGAAGCAGGCAGGAATAACTGATGTGAAAATACGTCACTTCTGCGACTAGATTGGATGAAAAACAAGTGTTTATTCTTATAATCACTATTTCTCATGAAACACAAATTTTAACATTTTAGTTATGAAACACAAATTTTGACATGAATTCATTTTGGCAAAGTAGAATAGAAATTTGTAGAAATGATCACATTTAAAAAAGAAATCTTTCTTTGTAGCAACCTAATAAAAAAAGCAGAGAATTTATTCTGCTCCTGTGTCCCTCTCAAGCTGCTGAAGGTCAGTGATGCTACTGTGTGTGATTAGCCAAGTGTCTTTTATATGAGCTGCATGCTAATTTGGCTTGCAAGGGTAAACTTGAAGCTTATTGGAGTTAGACCTTGAAATTCATGGACCCAAAATAAGTCAAGGCAGAACGGGAGGACTGGAGGAGGGAGAGCTATGGCTGGTGTGTAAAATGATTAAAAATCTTAAAAGAAAAAAATTAGTCAAGTCACATAGGACAAAAGAGAAAAGATAAGCATGTATTTATGTGAGCTTTACAAACATTTGAGTAAGATAAGAAAGGTGTTCTTTCTCTTTTCCTTCCTTCCTTCCTTCCTTCCTTCCTTCCTTCCTTCCTTCCTTTCTTCCTTCCTTCCTTCCTTTTTCCTTTTTTTTTTAAATTAAAGGGCATGATGTGCAAAGAGAAAAATGACCTGATTATATAAAGTGGTCAGATTTAGACACTGAGAAGTAAATAAGGGTGGTGGGAGGAAGAACTTGGAGAAATTCAGAGTCAGAACCGTGGGGCTTGTATGCTTTAGAAACAGCTGGAGTAGAGACTGCTTGCTCTGTCTCTGTTGCATTCTCCTGGCTGGAGAGAGGAATTGAAAAATTAGCGATTTGCGAAGTGGAAATGGTGCCGAAAACTGCCTTCCTCCTTCCCTCCTTATCCCTTCTCTTTTTATCCCTGGGGTTGTTTTTCAGCAAAGCTGCCACTCACTCCCTTCAGCTCCTGGGCATCAAGATGAAGTAGCTGAAGTGCCTCCCTAATTATGGCCGTCAGTTCCCTGACCTACAGGTGCGGGTCTTGAAAACACAGCTTTGGAAGGAGTCTCATCTTGCTTACTGGAGCAGCCCGAGACCTTAGGGTCATCCACAACTTCATCTCTGAAGACCTTGCAAGGCCCCATACCATCCAGAAATTCTCCTTAGTATTCCAAGATGGCTTCCCTCCCTACACACCACCATAGTCTCTCATGGGAGGGAGCTCTATTCAGAAGCTTTCATGCCTTCACAAATGGAATTCTCCTTCTCCCCATATATTATGAGGAGCACTCCTCACACGTCCCTCCTGTTGCTTCATTGTCCCGTTCAAGTTTTAGCCATGAGTGCCTGCCTTAATGCTGGCTTCTGTAACTGTGTCCTGATGCCCAGGAGGCTGAAGGGCGCCGACGGCACTGCTGCAGGACAACCGCCGGGGGAAAAAGAAACCAAAATTGACAGCCAGGGCGGGGACTCAGACTTCAGATACACAGCTGGTGAGGAGTTGGCAGGTTGTCCAATTCTCCTCTACCCCCTAGGTTTAGCTGTAAAGTAACCTGTCCTGGAAGTATGCCAGACCCCGTTGCTCCACATCAATCACCCTAAAAGACAGAGCTATTCACGATAGGGCCCCCGATTCAGAAGCATTAAATACCAAGTCCAGTATTCCATGGTGCTTGAGTAGTGGATCGTAGTGGGGGTTGGGTATTGTGCGAGCTTTCAAAGATACATAAATACAAGTATGGAGTGAACATTACAGTTGAGTTCTATAGTCCTGCCAAGGAGCGATTTGGAGTTAAACAAGAAATAGGGTTTGTTTTTCCTCCCTGCCTGTCTGTTGGTTAGTGAGAGACAGATGAGGAAGAAGGACAAAAAGGACCACACAGAACCAGTGAGAAGGGAGAATGGAGCAGAGGTAGGCTGAGGTGCC
>NC_022009.1:102333522-102336958 GCF_000317375.1 Microtus ochrogaster
GGTGAGGGTGGTCAAGGTGTTTACTGGGTGAGGGTGGCCGAGGTGCCGGGGGAGGGTGGCCGGGTGAGGGTGACTGAGGTGCCTGGTGAGGGTGGCCGAGGTGCCGGGGGAGAGTGGTCGAGGTGCCTGGTGAGGGTGACTGAGGTAGCTGCCGTGGTTTGGAATGGTCTTCTAAGTGTTCCTATGTTCAAGGCTTAGTCCTTAGCAGGATGACGGTGAGGTGATATGTCCCTTGACAAGAGGGACCTAGAGGCTGGTGAAGGCTCATCAGGTAAAGCATGTATTGGTTAAGTTGGAGGTCTGAGTTTGAATCCCCAGAACCTAAATAATAGATACCGATCTGTGGCAGCCTGCTAGGGATCCTACAGTGAGAGACAGAGATGGGGAATTCCTAAGCAAGCAGGCTAGCCCCACTAACCAAAATGGCAAGCACTAGGCTCATCAAGAAACGCTGCCTGAGAAGTAACTGAAGAAGACACCCGATGTCAACCTTAGGCCTCTACATTTTTTTAAAATATTTATTTATTATGTATACAATATTCTGTCTGTGCATATGCCTGCAGGCCAGAAGAGGGCACCAGACCCCATTACAGATGGTTGTGAGCCACCATGTGGTTGCTGGGAATTGAACTCAGGACCTTTGGAAGAGCAGGCAATGCTCTTAACCTCTGAGCCATCTCTCCAGCCCCTTAGGCCTCTACATGCAGGGGTACGCATGCATGTGAACACATATAGACACATGTACCGGCACCATACACACACACACACACACACACACACACACACACATACAGGTGGGACTTCGCAGAAGGTCTTTAGGTAGTGGGGGTGAGGACATCAGCAAGGGTTAAAGTAGCACTTGTGGGACCCTGAGAGACTTCTTTCAAGAACCCCCAATCTACTCCCGAATTGCTGCTCTTCTCCTTCCCTTCTGATGGTGAGATCTCTCCCTTCTCATGTGCTCCTGCCATCTGAGACCCCAGCGCTGAGCTGACGCCTTTATCATGCCCTTGAACCTCGGTGAGCTACATGCATTTCCTTCATTTTTCTCCATCCTCTTTGTCTTCATCTATTAATTGCTCTGCACTGCTTCAGAAATCTCACAGTAGTCTGGCAAACTCGGAAATTCTGGCATTTTCTCTGTGCTGTTGGTGACAGTCCTTGCGGTACTAGCAGCTCATCTCCTGCAGGCGCTCGGGGAGCAGATCTAATGCTGCCGAGAGAATGGCGGTGTCATTTCTCTCTAACTCTCCTTTTATTTCCGCTTGTCCTTTTCCTTCTCCCACGAAATGCATTCTGTAGTGAGGAAGAACTATTTCTTTTTATTTCAGAAAACCCTAGACAGTTCCTCCGGCTGCAGGGCTTGGCTGGGGCGGTGTGTCTGCCGTCTTGCTGTTGGGCAGCTTTCCCTCCAGCTACAAACTCAGGTCTCCTGCAGTTTGTCCTATAACTGCACTGACTCCCGTGGCTCACCGGAGCTTCCACGAGCACGGGTTCATGCTAGCTTGATTCTGGGAGTCCCAGCCCATGGTTTGCGATTCCTGTCCCATACTTCTCTCTCTCTCTCTCTCTCTCTCTCTCTCTCTCTCTCTCTCTCTCTCAGAGACTTTGGGAAATGCACCACCGAGAATTGTTTTAAAATGAATCGTTGGGTTGATGGGCTCCTCGAAGGAGGAAATCATTTTGAATCTGCTGATTATTTGAAGTACGCATGCCGAACTCGATCAGGCTGTGGACAGATTCCTGTGGTCAGACCCATCAACTTTTCGAGCCCAGTTTCCTCATTTGTCAAATGAGAAAGAATATTACTTCATGCATTTAGAACAGCAGTTCTCAGCCTGTGGGTTGGGACTGCTTGCAGGGGTCAAACGACCCTTTCACAGGGGTTGACTAAGAGCATAGGAAAACACAGATATTTATATTGTGATTCATTGTAGTAGCAAAATCACAGTTATGAAGCAGCAATGAGATAATTTTGTGCTGGGGGTCACGACAACATGAGGAGCTGTACTAAAGGGTTGCAGCATTAGGAAGGTTGAGAACCACTGCTTCAGAATGTAGATAACTTACCTTAGACAGGGCAAGTGCTTAGATCATGATAGCCACTACATGAGCTAGTAACACTTTAGAGAGCGGTGATGCCTTTTGATCTGCTCAGGTAAGCTGGTAGGAAAACAGGTGAATTCAAAGAGTGCTTTTCTGTTTTGCTTTATTTTGTTTTTTTGTTTTTTTTTTTTTTAAGTGAGCAGAACGGATTCTCTCCTAAGATCACGCAAGATGTTCTGTTTCCCAAAGACAAGCATTAATTTTTGAGTAAGCAAGGCCATGTTGCACTTTGAGCCACTCACTGCCTGGCGTTGAAAGTAAAACAAACAAAATAACAAGGGATCTGTGGGTCTGATGGCAGGAATCTGTCCACAGCCTGATGGAGTTCGGCATGCGTACTTCAAATAATCTGCAGACTCAAAATGATTTCCTCCTACGAGGAGCCCACCCGCCTAATGATTCATCGTAAAACAATTCCCGGTGGTGCATTTTCTAAGTGTTAAGAGCTCAGAAGCACTGTTCTGAGCAGCTCAGGTGCCATTAGACTTAGAGGTGTCACAGAAATTTCATCCTCTCCTTCACTTTATCACAAATACTTATTTTTGTTTAGAATTAATTTACAAAGAACCGAGAGCTCATGTGGCGTGTTTGTGAGAAGAAAGGGAGCAGTCGGTTATTGCAGCACTGCGCATGTTCAGTTATCGCAGCACTGCGCATGTCTCGATACAAGCCTCTTCACTAGATGCGGGATTTCACGACTTTCGTGAGATGCAACAATCATTGGAGTCGAGGTCAAAATGAATGTATTTAAGAGAGAGGTGTTTTAAAGGTGTGCATACTGCTTGGCCCAGAGTTTGCATTTGCAAACACTGGTTCCTTCCGAGCGTTCACTAGCGTTTTAGCTTGATGGGTTAAATGTGTACTGTGTTCAGAGACTGTTAGTTCCCCTATCCCAGCACTTTGCTGTGCAGTCTTAACATTTCCTTCCGTTCATCCTGAGAGATGGTGAGACAATGTCAGCTGTAGCCAAGCCAGACATGTGGAGTGTCATGTCGGTAGGAAGTCCATGGAGCAGAGAAGACAGAGTGAAATGGGACGCTCCTCACACCGTAGAAGTGTGCTTTGTTCTACCTGCTTAGGTGTTGTGGCTCAAATCTGTTGAAAGCGAGAGGCCGCGTCATTGCTTTGTCCTCCCTTTGCTGTGTACTGACTGGCACATCTCCCTGCTACGCCTTGCCATGCAAGAGACTGGCATCCCATTCAGTCTGCCTTTTCTCCCATGTCTTGGAGTGCTCCTGGAGCCCCTGAGACCAAGTCTGTTATGGTAACTTGGTTCTGCTTCAAGGACTGGGGTTTCTGACTTATTTATTTATTTATTTATTTATTTATT
>NC_022009.1:102337256-102348497 GCF_000317375.1 Microtus ochrogaster
TTTTGGGAAACCACTGTCTTTGACTTAAGGAAGCCACAGCTGTAACTATGCTTAACAAAGAATCATCCTGACTCTTAAGTGGAAAATTGACTGCAGGAGTCTGGGGTCAGAATCAATGTCTAGTAAAATGGCTGATGTGACTGAAGGAGACAGAAGGGGCTCGGTTGCATGGTATTGGCCTGGAGTTGGAGATTCTTTCTTGTTTGTGGTCTGGAAGTTAAGGAGCATAACAAGGTAACGTAGCGATGGGCGTTTGCTTCTCATGAACTCTTCACTCCTATCTGGTGTCTGTGTTGAACCCAGCGGCTCATTACCATTCTCTTTGTACAGAGAACTTCTGGACCCTGACCCACAATGCACCAGCCACAGAAATTCACGTTACCACCTCAGTGTCTATGTCCTTGCCCCCCAGCTACCCTGATGCCATGCTCCTAGTTCTCATTGGAAAACCTTGGAAACATGGCACGGACTCCCTCAATCTTGATTCCATATGGCGAGAGCCCTGCAGACTTGGAGAACTATGGACTTCTGTGCAGGGGATCCTGACCCCTAAGGGCTCTGCTTCGCCTCCTTTTCTTCCATTTATCTGGTTAGAAGCCAATTTCTCCTTTCAGGGCCTTGGACTCTCCTTCAGGAAAAACTGCTTTATTGAGCCTGCTTCTTTAAATGCTAGAGAAAAGATAGAGAAGAGACTAGGCAAATTCTCTCTGCTCTTGACAAAGCCCTGGATTTGACAGTTCTATTACGAATGCTAGAGGCTGAACGTGATTTATTTTTCTCTCCTTTGACTTATATTACTGTTATTATTTCTATTGAGTTTCCTGAAGCTACCTCTGCAGACCAGGCTGGCCTCGAACTCACAGAGATCCACCTGCCTCTGTCTCCCGAGTCCTGGAATTAGAGCTGTGCACCACCACCACCCAGCAGCATTATTGTTTTTTTAAGATTTCTTCTTTTTTATGTGTACTTGTGGTTTTTCTAGATGTATGTATGTGCACTATGTGGGTGCCTGGTGCCTGCAAAGATAAGAAGAGGGCATCAGAGTCTCTGGAACTAGAGTTACTGGGGAATTGAACCCTGGCTGTCAGGCTTGGCAGTAAGCACTCTTAACTGCTGAGTCTTCTTACTGGCCCACTTTCAATTCTAATGATTTGTCTTTGCAATAGCCTGACTTCCCTGTTTCTTTTGCCACCCATGTGGGTGTTAGGACCCGAATTCTGGTCCTCAGTAAGAGCAGTACACACTCTTGACCACTGAGCCATCTCTCCAACCCTGCCCTTGGCATTCTTGTGTTAACATCCTAACAGTCCCCCTACAGAACCCCCCATTAACTGTGAAGAAGGGCATTGACAAAGGGATGTAACAGACCAAACAATCCCAGGCTGGTGTGGTGGAGCCCACTGATTCTCCCAGCATATAAGATCTTGTGTAAGAAAAAGAAAAAAGGAAGGAAGGAAGGAAGGAAGGAAGGAAGGAAGGAAGGAAGGAAGGAAGGAAGGAAGGAAAGTGAAAAAGTCTAAAAACATTCAAATCCAACTGGTCAAACAAACAAAGCCACAAAAGCATAGAGATCCCTTTTGCTATTGACTGGACATTATTTATTGTAAGATTTTAATTCTTTGAAATTTACTGAAGCTACAGACTCAGGTATGAACTGTTTACATAAATTTCCCATGCATAGTTCAAAAGTAGATATTCTGCAGTTAGGGTGATTAAGTTAGATGTCGTTAACTACTGGTGTGAGCTGTAGCTTTCATATCTTTATTGATTTTACGACCACGTTGAGAAACATTAAGTGTATTAAAATCTCCCACAATGATTATTCTTTTCTTTTCTTTTGATTTTGTCTCTTTTGCTTTATGTATTTTGAATTTATAACATGTAGGTTATAGAGGCTGCATCTTCTTGGTAAATATTTTTTGTATTCTGTCTGCCATAATATCTCACTCCCTGCCATGGGTATACAGTCATTTGTTCGATGTATCTTTCCTGCCTCTGCACTTTGAAAGAGTAGTTTCTTCGAATTTTTGGTGTGCCGTCAATGAGCAGAATATAGTTAGGTTGTCCTTTGATTTCTGCCTTTTGATTGGGAATTTAATTGATTTGTATTCAGTGTAATATAGGCATATCAGGAATCAGATACATCAGCTTTTTCTTTCAATATACTTCATTTTTTCTTTCTTTTCTTTTCCTTTCTTTTTTTCTTTCTGATTTGTCTTTGTTTACATAAGCTTTAACAGCCATGTGCTTCAGTCCTCTGCAGTTATTCAGCTGTGTTGCACGAGTTCTAATTGTATTAATAATTAATAGTGAAAACCTGGAAACAGATATTAGGGGGTGAAAGCTGGAAGATCAGAGGAGCAGAACAGCCAGCCACTAGAGAGTTTACCTCTATGATTCTCAGCCCCCAAAGAGAGCAAGCTCCTCTCTCCACCCTGCCTCTTCACTTCCTCTCTCTGCCCAACCATATCACTTCCTGTTGGTCTGTACCGACCTCCAGATCTCCATGGTTAACTAATGGTTCGCTCCTCTCTCTGATCTGTAGGCAAGCTTTGTTTGTAGAGCACAAACAAAATAGCACCACGCAGCAAGTCTTTCACAACAGCTTAGTCTTACCTCAGACACTGAACCAAGCGTTCTCAGCATTTTAAATGCAGCCTACATAATCGCACCCCTTCCTAGACACAGTGGACGGATAGCACCGTGACGTCCTCTCCTTCAGTCCCCAATCTTAGCTCTTTTCCTACTGCTGTGCATTTGAATTCTACCTGTGTCTGCAGCCCCGTGAGATTATGTTATGTGCTGTTACGTGCGTTACCGTGTCTGTATCTCTTTAGAGTCACCATGGACCACCATCCACTATTTCATCATTCTTTCCAGGTTCCCACACCACCACAGGGTTTCTCTGTGTAGCCCTGGCTGTCCTGGAACTCGCTCTGTCTGTCGGGCTGGCTTGCGTCTGATTCATCTATCTGTCTGCCTCTGTTGTCCGAGTGCTGGGATTAAAGACGTATTTGAGCTTTTGTCTAAGCTTGCCTTTCTTTTGTCTAAGAAAACTTTTTACTATGTAATTTGAGTTGGTGTGTTGCTGCAATTTCCTGTGTTTTGACTGCAAATATCTTTTCTTAACCTTTACTTTTGAGGAACTTATTTGTTCTGAATGTAGTATTCTAGATTGTTATTTACTAGATTGCCATTTATTTTCTTTACATACTTAAAAAACATTTTTTTTTTCCGTGTCTTCTGGAATCCACTGTTCCTCCTAAGAAAGAAGGTCTAAGCATTTGCTCCTCTAGTACCCAGAGCCCAGCTGCCTTTTAGATGTATCTTTGGTTCTAGGCGGCCTTACTGCCAAGATGGGTTTTTCTTTGATGCATTCCTCCTTGCCTGGTGCTTGCAGTATGTTCTCAGGCAGCAGGTTGCTGTGTTTTATTACTTTGGGGCGATTCTTAGCTGGCCCTCTCCTATGTTCTCACTTACATCAGGACGGTTTCTTATATCATCCCCCTGTTTATCCTTCTTATTACGTTTTCTTTTAAACTATTTATTTATTTATTATGTATACAATATTCTGTCTGTCTGCAGGCCAGAAGAGGGCACCAGACCTCATTACAGATGGTTGTGAGCCACCATGTAGTTGCTGGGAATTGAACTCAGGACCTTTGGAAGAACAGGCAATGCTCTTAACCACTGAGCCATCTCTCCAGCCCCTTACTACGTTTTCTATCGTTTCTGTCTTTCCTTCCTTCTTTCTCCCTCTCCCTGCGGGTAGTCCACGCTAACATCCTCTCATTCACAAATTCTCTTTAGAGGATGCACTCGGAACAGTTTCCAGTTCTAGAATTCTCACTTGTTCCTTTAAGAGAAAAACAGCACTGTTCTCAGCCCCTAGCCACTGTTCCGTGCCTGTTTCTATTGAAAACACACCAATGAGTGTAAAAATGGCCCTGAGGGTCCAGCCTTGGGAAATGCTAAGTATAGATTTTTTTGAATTTGATCTTTATCATTGTCATCCTTCTGGTTCAGTTTTCGTCATTACCCCTGGGATTCATGAGAACTCATTTTTCCTCAGCTGCCTGGCTATTTGTGTATTTATGTGTATTAAATGTAAACATATTGTTCTTTTAATCAATTTAAGTCCACAGCTCAGTGTGATTTACAGTGTGGTACAACCACCACCCACCCACACAAGTCAAAACTTTCTCTTTACTTAGCAGCGACCCTCTGTCCCCCTTCCTCAACCCTAGGTGAACCGTGATTTGTTGTCTGCCTGTTCTGAATCAGGAATTTAAGGAAAGACATACAGAATTTGCTGCTTTCTGCCTGACTTGTATCACATAGTATGTTAAAGGCCCTTCAGTGTTAACGTGTATCAGAACTCCATCTCTCACAGGGATCCAATACCCCAGTGTATTTCCACTCTCCTGTGTTATCCCTTCTTCTGTTAGCAGATAGCTGGGTAGTGCCCTTCTTTCAGCTATGGGCAGCAGTGCCGTTATGAACAGTGGGGTATAGGTATGTGTTTGAATCGCTGTTTTTATTTTGGGAATGTATATAGGAGCGGATTGATTGAATCATAAAGCGATTCTATATTAAAGTACTTTGGGGACAGGAAGATCATTTTCTCAGTGTTCAGTTTTATTTTTCCATTAGCACTGTAGGGGATTCTGCGTCATTGCGAATGCTTGGTACTACTCCCCTCCCCCACCCCACAGAGCCAGCTTTGTTGGTGCAATGTTGTATCTCGCTGTGGTTGCTACTTACATTTCTTTTCATGTGTCTGTTATTTCTATATCGTCTTTGGAGGGATGTCTATTCAAGTTTATTTTATCTTTTGGTAGGCAGTTGGCTGTTGAAGGGTGAGAGTTATTTTTATATTCTGGATATAGAATCTTCTTAAATTTATTATTTGCAAACATCTATGGGTTGTCTTTTCATGTTGCTGATGGTGTTCTTTGATGAGTAGAAGTTTTACATTTTTGTTAGGTACAATTTATATTTTCTTTTGTTGCCTGTGTTTCTTTAAGAATCGTTGCCAAATCCAAGCTAATATATTCATATTTGCTTTTTACGTAGAACTGTGTTGTGCGATAATTTAATATGATGTCTTATTTTTGGTTCAGATAGTCCTGGTGGCCTTTTAATTTGTCTTCATGATTTTTTTGAAATTGTATACTAGAAATAGGATAAAAGTAGATTTTTAGAAAGGCGATCTGACTGGCGAATTAAACTCGTTGTCATGATATACTCTCTGTTCACTTTGGGAACCCAGATACTGTTTAGCAATGCACAGTGCCATCCTGATGACATCTAGAATTCTATTCCTGGATCATTATGAATATAGTTTTGATATTTTAACCAATTCATTGATTATTCACTTAAAACATTTACTGTGGTGTGTACTCCTCTGACTTGTGTTGTCTCTGGATTCCCTCCTGGACTTGCTTTTTTTTCTTGCTAAGAATATTCTTTCCAAGATATTTTCAGAGACAGGCTCTCGCTCTTCCTCTTTTTCAAATCAATCTTCTAAATCCTCTTGTTGCTGAGACTATTTCTGTAAATATCCTTCCTTCTTCCTCCCTTTCACTCTCCTTCCCTCCCTCCCTCCTTTCCTTCCTCCCTTCTTTCCTGTCTCTTTTTTAAGACAAGATCTTACTATGTAGCCCAGGTTGGCCTCGAACTCTCCACCTCCCTCTTGAGCTTCCAGAGAGCTAGAAGGATAGGTACCTGGCGTCAAGTTCAGAACCTCCACCTCCCTTTCATTTACAAATGACAGCTTGACCCGATATGAGATCCTGGACTTAAGTTTTCTCCCTTTGACTCTGTAAGCACAGTTTCCTCACGTCTTCTTAGAGGAATTTTTCGTCATTTTGCTTTCTTTTGTTGTCTTCAGAATCAACTTGGCTCTCTATAAGCCACTAGAATTGTCTTTTAACCTTCATTCACCTCAAACTTTTACCAAAATGTGTCCAGGTATTTTTTTATTAATCAATCTAGAAGTACTACTTGAGAAATTTCGTTAGGGTTATTATACATTTACTTCAGTTTTGGAAACTGTTAGTATTCTTCTCCTTGGCTATTTTACCCTCCCATCTCAGCTCGTTTTAAGAACTCCAGCACTCTACCACTGAGCTCCAGCCCAGCACTTGTTAGAGGCCTCTACCACTGAGCTCCAGCCCAGCACTTGTTAGAGGCCCCTCTGCATGAGCCTTGTGTATTCTACTGGTGCCTAAGTTTACTGAACAACTTTCATGTCTTCATCATTTCTGAGGTCTGCTTGGAGCACATGCTATTGTACTGAACATTCTGGCTCAGTATATTTTTTCCCTTGACTGCTATTCAATCCCTTTACTGAGCTCTTTCATAAATTACTTTCCTTTCTAGTGTAATGGTTGATCATACGTGGGCTAGGCTGGGTTATAGTACCTGGTCCAACCCTGGTCTAGATACTGTTGTGAAAGTGTTTTTATAGATGTGTGCCTTACTTGCCTCAGTTGACTTTCAGAAAAGGAGATTCACTTTAGAAATGTGAGCGTCCAGAGCATGGTGGTGCCCACCTTTGATGCCAGCACGTGGATCTTTACGGATTCAAGGCCAGCTTGGTCTACACAACAAGTTCCAGACCAGCCAGGGCCATGTGGTGAGACCCTGTCACCCCCTTCCCCCAGTGTGGATATTCATTCAGGCAAAAGCTTTGGGAACAAAACCCGAGCTTTTCCAGAGGAAGAATTTTGTCTTAAGACTGGAACAGAAATTCTTCCTGAGTTCTCAGCCTAAGCTGTGAACTTTGAACTCAAGCCCCAATTTCATATCTTGTTGGAATTTACGACCTTTTAGTGATTAGATTTTGGACTTACCTTCAAGTAAGAGCAAACTCTTAAACCTGTCTCCTCATTTACACACACACACACACACACACACACACACACACACACACACGAGAGAGAGAGAGAGAGACACACACACACACACACACACACACACACACACACACACACACACACGAGAGAGAGAGAGAGAGATAGAAGGAGACACACAAACATAAACACGAGAGACACACACATACACAGAGACACACATATACACACGAGAGAGACACAGACAGACATGAGAAAGAGAGGAAGGGGGAGAGAGGTCACACACAGTCTATCACACACACACACACACACACACACACACACACACACACACACACACACACACACAGAGTGGGGATGGAGGAGACAGAGGCTGAGATACACAGAGAATTAGCCCCTCATGTCCTCATGCTCTGAGCATAGATTTAACCAAATGCAGATGAAAAATATTGGAAGGGAAAACTTACGCATCTTTGTTGAACATGTAACAGGTTTTCTGCTTTTTCATTCCTGAAATAGAACAGAAGAACAACTAGTTACATAGCCTTGGCTTCCTTTTTTTTTTTTTTATTAATTTAAGAATTGTTATGCAACATAATGTGCTTTTCGTGCTAGAGGAATGGCTTAGTGCTTAGGAACGCTTGCTGCGCTTCCAAGGAAGAGCCATCCATCATCCAGATCAGGCCGAATAACCGTGGACCACCACACTCCCCGAAACCGTGAGCTACAGAAATCATTCCTTCCTCACGTGGCTCTCTCCATTATTTGATCACAGTGTGAGGAAGGTGAGGAACATGTGCCTTCCCAAAGTGTTTTTCTCACATCAGTGATCCGGTCAGCTCTTGCTTAGGAAGCGCTGGCCAGAGTGAGGCTGTTTCTGCTCAGATGAGAAGGTCTGACCGTGTGCCTTGTATCAGAATAACACCTGGGCCGGTTCTGATGCAGGCAGCATCCTGGGGAACTGCCCGGGGAAGCCCTAACTCTGCGGGTACACTGATGCCTAGGGCACAGAAACACAGCTAACTTCCGGATGCAGCACTGCAGCTGCAGGCAGAGGCAGGAGTGGGAGGCTTTAGAGCAGGTATCTCCCGTTCTCCCATGCCTGTCCTCTGACTGCTTTTCAGGGCTCTAACAACATTGGTGACAATCGACCAATACTTACAAAAACATACTTTATACAGGGCTATGTGCTAAGTGCTTCTTTTTAGGTTATTTATTTAAGACACCCAAACTGGGAAATAGTTGTGGTGATTACTTTAGACAGATGTCTGATCTGAGAAATAGAGACCGGTGGGTGGAAAGCTGGTCTGTCTGACTTGGGGCCTTGCACTTAACGACTCGCCCCACAGCTCGTGTAATTGGAGCATTCTTTTGAGAGTGGGCTGCCTGTGATAGGCCGCCCCAGGTCCACCATGGGAAGATGTTCTCTGCTCTCTTATGAACTGCTTGCTTAACGGGCTGTCAGCAGCAGCAACAGAAACTTCTGGTTCTAGGAAAATCATGGAGAGTCACACTCAACAGGTTGTCTTTCTTCTGCTGCCACTGCTGGCAGATTGTTCCAGGCCTTCTGTTTCATTTTCCCATGGCCGTGGACTTAGATACAAAAACAGGATAGATGTTTAGCCATGGGGAGATGCCCCAGGTTTGGCAGTGAAATGGCCAAATGGTGCTGCCATAGGAGAAAACGCAGCCACACCTGGAACCTTGGCAATCCTGTTTCAGATCTGCTTTCCCGAGCCTTTGGGATGGGGGAGGGTGAAAGCCCTGCTTAGGCTTTTCTTCGGCTGTTTGATGTTTTTTTTCATCCGTGTCTGATGGTCCTGAGGCTGAGTTCAGTCTGTTTTACATATTTGTGCTTTTTCTTTCTGAAGGGGGAAGAAAGCTTATCTTCTGCTAAGCACCTTTGCAATTCTCCTAAGTCTGACCATGCTTACAGAGAAATGGAATCGTGAATGTTTTATTTATGTCAACCTTCCTATGCAGAATCCTTTGGATATTTTGAGGACCTGTCAATACCATTCATTTTCTCTTTGCACCATAAATTTTATTTAGCCCAAACTAGGTGGGTGCATTTTCCAAGGGTGGGTTGGAGCTGTGGGGGTTCGTGGGGTAGTGTGACAAACAGTTTCTACTAAAGCAACTCCCCCTGGAACTTAAAAGACTCTTGTTTTAGGATAGTGCATATACAGGAAGAGAGAAAAAGAGAAATAAATAAGTTCCACCATATCACTTAAAAAGACCCAGGCCTTAAAAAAAAAACAAAAACAAAAAAACAAAAAGTATGCTTTGCCTTGCAGTGGGGTTGGAATGTATTTTATGCATCATTTATCCTGAGAAACATACTCTCCACCCTTTCTTTCATTAATTCAAGTGACCTAAGGAGGGAAAGAGGCTCAAACGACAGCCTATTGAGTCCTCTTTCCCACAGGGATCATAATCTTCTCTTATAAACTGCGCCCCTGACTCCTTGACTTTTCTCATTCCTGAACGAATCTGATAGATGCCGAGTATGGAGGTGGGACAGGCTTGTTTGGCTTACAGTTTGGGGGCACACAGTCCACTGTGGTGGGGAGAACATGGCAGCAAGAACATGAAGTGGTTGGTCTCTGGTCAGAAAGCAGGGAAAGATGGATGCCTTCCCTTTTCTTACAATTCAGTTCAGGATCCTGCTGCCTAGATCTAGGGTAGGTCTCTCTCTCTTCTTGGTCAAACTTCTTGAGAGGTTCCGTCAAAGGTCTGCCCAGAACTGTGTTTCTTGGGTAACTACAAATCTCATCAAGTTGACAAGCCAAATGAACTGTCTAGACCCAATCTTTTAAAACTCTGAAACCATCTTAGAATGGTCAAGATGGTAACATCTGGACCACAGGTACGGTGTTGGGTGACACAACTTTTCGTAACTTAATTTCTGATGTACGTCTTGAGGACTGCTTGCCTAAGAGGAAAAGCATGTGGGGTCCACGAGGTGATTTTTTTCCCCCCTAGTTACAGGGCTCCAAGAGTTCCTGTTTGAACATGGTCTACAAGTTAAGCTGGCCAATCTCCCCATCTACAGCTCACAGACTCCAAGGAGAGCCCTCGGTGGGAACAGAGTACAAACACCACGGCACGAGGCTGCACGTGCCTGGATGTGAATAAAGCAGCATTTCAGGGGAAGCATTATGACTGAGCTTTCTGCTTTCTTATTCCGTTTCCATGGTGAGTCTTTTCTAAAGGCTGGGATAACTGCACACACAGGGGAGTGGTATGTTGGATGAGTGTGCATTTACCAAGCACCTTCTTTGCAGGCACCTCATTTGAGTCTCACAGAAGTCAAAAGGAATAAGTGAGGATTTATGTTCTTCCTTTACCGAGGGTAAGCGAGGCCTGAAGAAGCCAAGTGGCCTGATCATGACGGTTCGGTAAGGTTAGAGCTACCTCAGCTGTGGTCTGGTGACTCCGCTGTGGTTTTTAGAGGTTGGGTGCAAGTATGTCATCACAGGTTCAACAGTCGCCCACTTCCTGGGGCCCTGCTTAATCAGCCAAGTTCTTAGTGAGAGTGGTAGCCACCACGGACATATAGAAAGTCACGGGGGCCTGCAGCTTCAATCCCTTATATGAGTGAGATGGGGGCCTAGGATGCTAGATAGTCTTATCCATGTACAATTTTGCCACAGCAGCAACAATATATATAAAGAGCAAGGCCAGGGAGACAGCTCAGTGGTTAAAGGGACCTGCCTCCAAGCCTGACAACATGAGCCCTGTCTTAGGAACCCACATGGTGGAGGGAGAGAACCAGTTCTCAAAAGTTGTAATCTGCCTTTCATACTCACTCCATGTATGTGTGTGTGTGTGTGTGTGTGTGTGTGTGTGCAAGAGAGAGAGAGAGAGAGAGAGAGAGAGAGAGAGAAAATAAATGTAATATAAAATCCAAAAAGTGAAAGATTGTTCTATAAAATGAATTCTCTTGTCCAAATTTTCAGTCACACCCTGTTGGAAAAACATAGAACAACTTCTTTTCCTTTTAAAAAATAGACTCAGAAGGCTGGGGAAGTACACACAGGAGGGCTGGGAGAGCACACACTGGCAGTCTAGAACACACACTGCAGGGCTGGGAGAACACACACTGCAGGGCCGGGAGAACACACACTGCAGGGCTGGGAGAACACACACTGCAGGGCTGGGAGAACACACACTGCAGGGCTGGGAGAACACACACTGCAGGGCTGGGAAAACACACACTGCAGGGCTAGGAGAACATACACTGGAGTCTTGGGAGAGCACACACTGCAGGGTTGGGCAAGCACACACTAGAGGGCTAGGAGAACACACACTGCAGGGCTGGGAGCACACACACTGGGGGATGGGGAGAACACACACTGCAGGGTTGGGAGCACACACACTG
>NC_022009.1:102349093-102353732 GCF_000317375.1 Microtus ochrogaster
AAAGCTCTTTGCTCATTGTTGTGTATTTCGTCTGCTGTCTGCTGCTAAACCCTAGAGGGATTAGCTGGTAAGGGCTTAGCAGGCACACATACTTAGGGGCTTTAGTTTGAGGAGGAGAAACAATTAGAGGCTCTGGAAATGGAAGCAGAGCCTATGGCCATTGTTTCTATGCGCAGGTGCTGTGCCAAATTCTCTTCTTTGAAAGAGAGAGAGAATTAAGGAAGTTTAGGAGTATGTCTAAGGCAAAGATCCTGAGTGGGAAAAGATCTTTCTGAGCTTCATTGAAGTTCCTTGATGTTTGTAGGAGGTTCTGGGTCAAGAAGAAAGATCCAAGTTCGGTGGATTAAAAAAAAGGAAACAAAAACAAAACGTAAACAAAAAAAAGATAAGGAAAGAGAGAGAAGACGTATTAGGACAATTACCCTTGATCCTTTGCTTTTCTACTGTCTCACAGCACCCACCCATCCATAGGCATAAAGTCAAGCAGGGGGAGAAGGTGCCATGTGGAGCTGAAACACCAGAGACAGTTGAGATTTGCCTATCAGTACTTCTCTCTCTCTCTCTCTCTCTCTCTCTCTCTCTCTCTCTCTCTCTCTCTCACACACACACACACACACACACACACTCCATGTACAACCATGCACACATACACACCATATACCACCATATTCTCTCTCTCTCTCTCTCTCTCTCACACACACACACACACACACACCCCCACTCAGATAGCATCTCCATGGCCTCTCTTTGCTAGCACGTAGCATCTCTGTGCTAGGTGGCCTTTCTTTTAAGTGGTCCATGCTAGGGAGTAGCATCTCTTGTTGGTCTGACCTGATCAATGGATTTGAAGGGCTGTTATCCACAGGCTTACATATGCCACATGCCCACGTGTTCCCAGTCTCCTATTGTAAGTTTACGGGTGATGCTTTCTGGCATGTAGCAGTAAGTTCTCAGCTTGTGCCCTGTGGCTTGTGCGGAGCAGATGTTGCCATTTTCTTTATACAGAAGATGCAGTCATCTCGCCCCTGCCTTTCTGCTATCCATGGAGCCAAATGTTCCTTTGCAAAATGGAGTCCGCGTGGGCAAGGCAGCTCTGAAAGCTAGTGTTTCGTACAATATGGACTAACTTAGAGCAGGCCAGTGACTGTTCAGCGCGGTGCTGAGAGGGCAAAACCGATTCTACACGAATCACCATTCAAACAGCAGCCTACTTGGATTCGCAAGAATAAGAAAGGGGCAGAACACACTTTAGCAGACCGATGAAGAGGAGGAGGAGGGAAGGAAAACACTGGGCGTGGCCCTTGGATTAGTGACAAACTATTAACACCCCGCGACTGGAAGCTCTGGAATGATGGGCTCCACCAGACCCGTGTTAATTCTAACAATGTGAGGTTGCCGTTCCAGGAATGTGTTTTTTAAAAAAATCTTTCCTGGAAAACTCTACTTTCTTTAAAAAAAAAAAATAAAAACAATAATGAGGCTTTGTGAAGGTGTTCAAGATTGTGTGACTCCTTGGCACGGAGTTCCTCTCGGGCACCAGGCCAGGCTTGCTGTGCGGGCCCCAAGTCAGCTCAGGGAAAAGAGAGGGAAAGGCCAGACCGATCTTCGCTGCTTTCCAGCTTCCTCTCCTCTCTTGAACAAGGACGTGACGGTCCATGTCGGGGGTCCCACTGCTGGCATTAAGAGCACACGTAAAGGGCTTTGCGCTCGCTCAAGAAACCCTGTTTTTTTGTTTTTGTTTTTTTTTTTGTGTGTGTGTTTCTTTAAATTTATTTATTAAAGATTTTTGTCTCTTCCCCACCACCGCCTCCCATTTCCCTTCCCCTCCCCCAATCAAGTCCCCAAGAAACCCTGTTTTTAAAGACCATTTCCTTATCGTGTGTCAGGTTTGAGTCTGTCCTTTCGCAATCAGGCAGCAATGCCAAGGGTCATCTGGGACTGATTAGCCGGGTTTACTAGAGGCCATCTCTCGCCCTGCTCTCGGTCCCCGATGACTAACCTCCAAAGGAAACTAGAAAATGGGCTAGAGAACGCCAACACCCCAGTGGCCCTCCTGCCCGCAGGCATCAGGCTAGGAGCTGCGGACATCTCTTCGCTTGTTCCTTTAGCGCCCTGCAAGGAAAGGGTTCATATCAGCAAATCCAGAACAAACGGACTCAGAAAGGCAGAGTCATTTTCGGAACCAAGATGTCAATTAGGGTTTCCCGAGTTGAACTTCCTACTCAGACATGCCCTTGTCCCGGCATGACTTTTGGAACACTTTGCCAAACTGGCCCTCCCACTTGGGAGCTGCTGGTGAATGAACAAGTGTGATAAGTCATGCAGGTTTCCTTACTATTGCGAAGGGTGGCCATTGCTGCTCGGAGTAGAATCTCGTCTAAAGGAGTCCTGGCAGAGTTCAGCCTGGGGTGGAGACAGACTTGCCTGCATCAACCCTGTGTAGCTCAGATCTTCTGTCTAGTAATTGGCAGTGAATCTTCCAGACTTCATATCGTACGGATGGGTGGGTGGCGTGAGACAGGAGACAAGCAAAGGGTCAAGGGTAATTGCCCTAATATACCTTCCCTCTCCTGAAATATAGTTCCACCTGAAATGTCGTTTGTCTGTCTGTATGTCTATGTTCATCTAGAATGGGAGCTAAGCCCTCCCTCACTGGTTTTGTGACTTGGAAGGTTGCTTCTGTGGTTAAGATCTGCACTCAGTTTTCCTAGAAGCCAGCTCTTGGGTGTCCAGCCACCTATGGGGGACTGTGTCTGCCTTCAGTGAAACCTCTCCTCGGAGCTTTGTGGCTCTTAACCTTTGTGTAGTTATTGTTATATGCACATGCGCGCACACGCACATACACACATACTGTATGAATGGCAGTGTGTGATTTGAGAACTATTACTAGTGATTAAGATAGGAATAAAAGAACCTGAGAGGGTCTTTTGCCATGCTACCAAGGGAAAATGGGATTCCTTGGTAAAATGCAGCGAACAAAATCAAAGTCGCTTGTGAATTTATTAGTCAATAATCTCTGATCTTGTGCAAAACCACAAATGTGCCCCTCAGTGATTCTGACACAGCACACCCACACCAATTCTAGAGACTTTGCTTGGTAACATTGACTCCATTTTGAGCTCCCCCTTTTTCCACAAAGAATTCATGAGTCAGGTAGCTGGCTGATAGTCACTTTGACAACAGACGCATGGCCACACTGACAATTGCATAGAAATAAGCAAACGAGATCATTAATATTTAGGATCTGCTCCCCCCAACCCCCCAAACTGTTGTTGGAAGCTGAGATAACACACTTATTTTAAGGCCAAGAAATACATCCAAGATGATGGAGCCAGGTGTACCTTAGCAGTTCCTGGATAGGTGAATTGTATGGTAACCTACTAAGTGCAATGCTAAGGTGCTTGCTCATGAGCAAGCTGTGTACCAGGCTTTATCTCCCCCTTCCCCTGGGAGGTAGAACCCTGATGCTTCCTGTGATCAAGTAAGAGGTGACCATCTCCACTCGAGGACCCAAAAGAATCTTGCCTTGTCCCTGTCACTTCCTCTCATTTCTGCTGTGCCGATGTCATAACATGCCACCATCGAGTGTCACTGGGACCATAAGTCTCAATGACTTCAGACTGTCACTTTCAATACATCTATTGGTGGCTACTTTGCAAGCATTCACTCTAAAGCAGTGGTTCTCATTCTTCTTAACACTGCGTCCCTGTAATACAGTTCCTCATGTTGGGGTGACCCCCCCCAAACCATACAGTTATTTTCGTTGCTACTTCATAACTGTTATTTTGCTACTGTTCTGAATCATAATGTGAATATCTGTGTTTTTTAGGCAACCCCCGTGAAAGGGTTGCTTGACCCCTCCCCAGAGGGGTCACGACTCACAGGTTGAGAAATGTTGCCTTACAGGCTTGCACGTAATTCTTACAAGAATCTAGTGGCGAGCATAGATACTATTTTTATAGTCTTCAGTTCATGGATGAGGGCCCAGAAGGGCTAAGGAAGGCATAGTTTCCTTTTGTGGAGATCATGCCAGCCCTTGTCTCTTCACAGGACAAATCCAGCAATCATTTGCATTCTGGGTACATTTCCCATAGTTCTCAGAAGGGTTTTTTGGGGGCTATGATTAGTGTGCAGCCTGTGTGAGGCCAGAAGCATAGTTTAGTATTCTCGACCTCATTGCTCTTGTGGGGGTTTCCAGAATGTACTCTTAGTGGCCACAGTGGCCATGCACTGTTTCCATACGACCCAGTATTTCTTGGCTCTTGCTCTGCACCAGGCTTGGGAAGTGTTAGCTCGCTATCGTCTACATGGGATTCTGTTATAGAGATGAATACTTTGCACTGATGTGGATCTTGGTTTATTGACACAAATTTAAGGTCAATTTTGTTATATGTATATTTCTGCTCTTCATTAAGGTATTGTGTTTGTGAAGTTCATTTAAAAATATAATGTGTAATTAAGAAATATGGATTAATAGATAGTCATCTATTAATCAAGTCTATAGTCTATAGTTAAGCTTGTAGTAGTTAGGTTTTCTTGATGTACAGAGATATATTTCAGATAGAAAGGTATTCTTCAAACCTTTCAAAGACTAACAGATTATGGCATTTAAAATGTTTTAAAAACTTAGACTTTTTTT
>NC_022009.1:102354162-102367514 GCF_000317375.1 Microtus ochrogaster
TGCAGGACCCACAGAAAAATGACTGCTGAACTTGCCTAAAGAAGGTGAGACAATCCTTCGGAGTTCCTGCTTCAGGAAAGAGTCTGCCAGACATTGTGCAGGACACAAAAGAAAGTGACAAACTGCCAATAGAGGCAAACAGTCTTGTAAATTTTTTGCTTCATGGAAAAGTCTTCTGGATATTATGGGCCTGTAGACTGAAGATGGGTGCCCAATATGACAGAAGAACTTTGGGTGACGTCCAGGTAGTGAGATGTATCTGTCAATTCTAGAGTTTTGGAAGTTACTACAATGTACTTTCTGCTTATTTAGGTAATATTATACTCCTTCTGGAGTCTTTGATGGAGTTGAAGAAAGATAGTTACAATTATAAAAGATAGATTAGATATAAAACTTTAGACTCACAAAGATAGGATAGATGATAGAGTATTTTCCTTAATTTGCCAAATGTAAAGGGACTGAATATTGTAACAATAATTCTTGCTTGATAACTGTCTTGTTATGTGCAATTTTACTATGTTAAAGTTAAAACCTTCCTTTTTATTTAGATAGGAAAGGGTAGGTGATGTGGGATTCCCTTCTGTATGCTGTGAATATGTTTTATTACCATTGGTTAATAAAGGAAGCTGCTCTGGGCCTAAGGCAGTGCAGAATAGAGCAAAGTGGGAATTCCAAGCATAGACAAAGGAAAAAAAGAGGGTGGAGTCAGAGAGACACCTTGTAGCCACTGAAGGAGACAGATGCTGGATGGAACTTTACTGAGGCGATACTGTGAAGGGCAGGAAGGATTCAGTAGGAGCTCCAACACGCTGCCTGGCTCAGCTGCCAGCAGAATCCAGGAAGCAGAGTCCTGGCTGGCCCTGAGATGTGCTGAGCTTAGCTGCCCAATTCCTGAGTCTAGGCTGAGGCTGGAGACAGGGCCCACCTGCAAGTAGCATGTGCCCGTGGCTCCAGGGCTTGTCGGGTGTGTGAGGAAGCCTCACAGAGTGGCATTCCACAGAAGAAGGCCCTGTCCTACATTTGGTGGGGCAAGAGCTGGCAGGACACATTCCCCTTGGGGAGGGGAGTGAGGTATCTGGGGCATAGGTGGGGAATGTTGCCAAGTCAGCAAGAGGGAAGCATGCGTTGAAGGGAGAGGGACAGAGAGAGACAAAGGAGTCTCTGGCTCTGGCCACCAGCTTCTTAGAAGCTCAGCAGAGGGCCTTTTTAGCCTTCGTTCTTGTACGTCTGTCACTTAAAAGGGTACATTAAGGGAAACAGGTAATACACAGGAAGTTCACGAGAAGCCCCACATAGCACAGGTAGGTTCCCCAAACTGAGGCAATCTTTGAGCAGTGAACTGAAGAGTCATCATGAGCAGATGAAGCAGAATCCCACAGTGTCTGCCTAATGTCTTCCAGGTCCTGGGTGTGAACCCCCCCAGCAACAAAGAAGAAAAATAATCAAGAATCTCTTACATACTTGAAGTTCTAGGCCTACTTGGAATTTTTTCTCCTTGTTTTATCCTTCACTTATTTCTAATGTATAATAAAAGCATACACATCACCAATATTTGTATTGCTTTTCTGACTATAAAGTAATGCTTAATTTAGAAAATTTGAAATGTATGTACAAAGTCACAGGAAAAATTGTCTATAAATTCATCGCATCTGTAACTCTTCTACATTGAGATCTCTAGGATTGTCCTTAGGGGTGTGTGTGTGCATGTGTGTGTGTTGTTTATATGTGCATGTTGTGTTTTGTGTGTATATATAGTTATCTAATGTATTTTGTAAAAGAGATCATGCAGTGTGCGCTTGTTGCTTATGTTTTTGAATGTTGCTGGCATGCTCCTGGGCCGTCACTTTAAATAACTGCTTGTAACTTCTCTGCATGGGCCTACCACCATTTCGTGTTTTTGTATATGTGATTGTGTGTGTACACATGTGAGCATGTTAGAGGAGTCATCCTCAAGATCACTGAACACCTTCTTTAAGACAGGCTTCTCACTGAGACCTCCCGCACCAGGCTAGACGGACCACTGTCAGGATCCCTCTGTGCCTGCACCTATAGTGATGGATTTATAGGTGCTCCAGCTTTTACCTGAGGACTGAAGTTCTTATACTGTCTTGACAAGCTCCTGCTCACTGAGCCATCTCCTCGGCCCCTGAATCACAACCTTCTGAATGAATTCTCTGCTGCCAGGCAGACCATTTTCCTTTCTGGGCTGCTGTAAGCAGACCTGTTTTGGACTACCTCACAGAAAACTTTCCCACCACCTGGTTTGAAATAGGTGCAAAATTTCAATTTGGGCTCTTCTGAATTCAGATTAAATCTGGGAAGGAATTTTGATTTGCATCTGGACTTTCAGTTCCTTAACAGGGGCCAAAGGTTGGACCTTGGAGTCAACAAAGTCCTGTGGCTGATTCCAAAGTTAACCTGGTTTTAATGTCAATTAGTAGGAACTGTGTCCAGGTCACCTTTGGAGAGCCATGCAAGGTACAATGGAGGCTCGTCCACGGGAGTTGTTTAGAATGATGTAGGGTTCTTCAGAGGACACCCCAAGGCATTTCTGTGTTCGTAAAATGAAATCTGCATTTTTGGGACCACAGAAAATGAAGAAACAAGGTTTTTATTTTGTTTTTCCCACAGTCAGAGTGGGTCAAAACACTGAAGAAGTCAGGCCAGCAACTGACTGGGTTTAAACACAATGGAATCCTCTGAAGGAAATTTAGAGGTCCCTCCTTAGGGACTGAGGCTTCATTGTGCCCATCCATGTTGGGTGCTTGGCTTCAATCTTCGAGATTACTTCCTGGTGACATATGGCAGCCAAAGCCCTAGCCATTACATCTTTATTTCAAATAGGACTCATCTGAACTTAGCATCCGTGTTTGACTGATAAGCTGCTTAAATATCAACATATTTATGAACAGGTGGGCAAATAGTACTACCCTTGGCATAGTTGCTTAACATCCAACCTCCCAAGACGGAATAATTAATAGAACACCCAGCAGGCCCTTGTATGATATCACTCAGCTCTCACTAAGGGTCATGTTCTGCATGTCTAACTCCATCCTCAATCTCAGGTAGT
The DNA here is from genome assembly GCF_000317375.1 of Microtus ochrogaster. Lineage (NCBI taxonomy): Eukaryota > Metazoa > Chordata > Mammalia > Rodentia > Cricetidae > Microtus > Microtus ochrogaster. The sequence goes on from NC_022009.1 coordinate 102,357,233, forward strand.
ATGGAAGAGACACACCCTTCTCAGCTTCCCTTTACCACTCACTGGCTGGTGCCTCCTGCAATGCAGGCTGGGTAATGTAGTTCCTTAGTTATCAGGCTTCAGCCCGCCACGAACATAATAGTGTGAAGCCCAGAATTATCATGGAATAAGCAACGAAGCAGAGGTGCTAAATAAGAAAAGAGCCGCTCATAACCAGGTCAGCAACGTTTACTGTGGCTGCAGAGGAGAAGATCCAGTCTAAATCAAAACATTTAGGGATATTTGCCCATTGCAATTTTTCCTTCTCTCCCCACGTGGTGTGGGGCAGGGGAAGGGCTGGGTTGGAAGGGGAGGGGTTGTGTAGCTGCAGTGTTTCCTCTGCAATAAGAAAGAAGGAGCTATTATTTCTAGTTGCCAGGGAAAGGCACGGTGCTGAAGGGAACGGCCTGAGAAAACACCGCCTAAACTGGGTGTGGTGGCCACACCTGCAATCGCAGCACGCAGGAGGAGGCGGCAAGAGGACCTTAAGGTCCAGACGGTGCTTTATTTAGAGAGACATTGAAACAAACAAGGATGGTAGAATGCCTGCCTATCGTATATAAGGTCCCCGCATTTAATACCCAGCACTGAAGGAAAACCGAAAAACAAAACACAAAGCAAAGCACCTCTCCAAACCCAACCCATCAAAGGAAGGAAAAAAAAAAAAAAAACAGAAAGAAAGAAAAAAAGAAACGAAAAACCTTCAAATAAAAGGGAATCCTTCTTTTAAACAAAAATAAATGTCCACCCCCTGCCTGAGATGGTAGGAGTATAATGGGAAGGCAATTTGATAGTATTTAGCAAAACAGAAAATTCGCCCACCATTTGACCCAACAAATCTACTTCCTGGACTCTATTCTAAGAACTTGCCCTTTGCCCGTGTGAATGTGCGCACACAAAGATGCTGATTGTCCTGCAGGCCTCAAAGGGGGCAAACTGGAAACCACAGGGGCATCCATCAATAGGGGATTTGTTACTCCCCGTTTTGGCGTGTCCGTTCTGAAACAGGCTTACTGTATCGGTACAGGAAAGTCTACAAACCATCTGGAGAATCGACAAGCTATACAGCCATGGGAAAGCAGAGAGAGGGAGAGAGAGAGAGAGATGGGGCTTTGAAAGGAGGGTGCCTGCAGCTATGCCGGTGGGGAAGAGCAGGGCAGGACCTGCTCTGGCAGCCGTGGGAGGGAGTGGGAAGGGTGTTGAAGGGACTCTTCAGCCTCCTTCTCCGTGTTGCTTAACTCTTTCAACCAGAATGTGTTCATGAATTATTTATGCAATTAAAAAACTCCTGTTGACAAACCTGTAGCGTCTGCCGGAGCTGGCGGCTGGAGAGAGGACTCTTCCAGGAGTGGTAGATGAAAGATTGTTGCATTTTCAGCACGGTTTAAAAATAATGTGCTAAAATGAGTGCAAATAACTTTTAATACTTGCATCAAGAACGCTGCCAAAGCTCAGCTACTTCTTGTGGCACGGCAGCTCCGTTCTGGGCACCAGATTACCTATTAACTTGTTTAATTCTCACGACGGCATTGGCATCAATGCTGCTGTGATTTCTATTTAATCGATTAAGGAAACTGAGGCACAGGGAGGCGGATAGGTTATCCAAGGTAACACACTCAGAGGGAGAATGGGAAGGGAGCGCCGTCAGGGCCGATGCCCTGGCTCAGCCCTGTGCAGAGACACGTCCCTTGGGTGGCCTGGGCGTGCGTCTCAAAGACAGCACAGAGCTCCCCGGTTCCTCCTTAGCCCTGGTCCAGAGCGGAAGTGACAGCAGGGGTCGATGCAAACCTTGAATCAACTGCCGCTACCGTGACCCCCGGCTCCCTTTCTAACTCACCATTGGTCCAATGGGAGCTACTCTATGGCTTCTTTTTGGTTCTTGCTTCCTCCTGAGTGAAGGGCAGCCGCCCGGGGACAGAGAGGTTTTTGCTCCATTCCTGGTAATTGTCACAGACCTTCTCTCCTGAGCACGCTCAGTACGTGTTTATGGAAAGAATGGCCTAGAAGGAAGTTGAGGAAGGGCTGCTTGGGGAGGAGTATGGACCTCTGTGGACAGCTGTGTGATAGTTGGTGGCAGAGAAGGAGGTTAAAGAGGGTGGACAGGACCTAATGAAGGTCTGTAGGCTGGCCCTGCCTATCTCTTAGCTTTGCCTGGATGAGTGACAGAGGACTATTGAGTTCCAAGTCTCTGCCTGAGAGCAGCTGGGGATGTCTGTTCTGCTTAGTCTGGTCCAGGACTGGAGTTTCCTGGTGAGGCATACTGGGATAGACAGTGGGCTCCCCTGGGTCTTGCCTTGGTCCCTGTCATTCCTCTGCAGGGGCATCCTTTTTAACAAGGGACTTCAAAGACCGTAGACAGCTTCAGGCCACTACACACCTCCTTAGCGTGGCCTTTTCTAACTGTCCACTGTCCTCCACACTGGCCCTTGAGACTCATGCTCCTTTCCATGAAAGTTCCTCAAATCTGCCTTTGCTGAGCACCGTGTTAGTGGTGCGCTCTGTTTGAGAGCTGTCCCTGTGTCTTCTCCCTCAAACTTTGATCCTCATGAGGACCTCGTTAGAAAGGAAGGGGGCTGTCCATGCAGGAATTGCCCTGCACGCATTTGAGAAACATTGCTTTGCTGCTGAGTGGCCTCAGCCCCTCCCAGGGATGACATAGGCCCCACCCTGGCGATGACAAGTGTGACTCCTTTGGCTAAAGGAATGGCATTGGGAAGTGATTGGCTCTTAAGGAGAAACTCCCAGAACAGCTTTGGTTCTGCATTTTGTCCTTGCTGGTGCAGATAGGGGGTGTGTCTGTCTGTCTGTTCCACGGGTCTGACGGTCTTTAGTCACAAAGAGCACATTACCAGGGGAGTCAGTGAATTGCTTGTGACTCAAAGGCATTAAGATGTGAGGGTTGTAAGTCTGTAAAACCATCACGTACTTCCACATCTAACCTCTAGCCTAGTCCTGGGGAGAGCGTGAGTGCACCATTCCAATGTGCAAGGTTCTCTTTCCTACAGCCTGGCCCAGGGGGGGCTGCATGCTCCGTGTCTGCATTGAGATCACAGTAAACAGGGCAAGAGGCGAGCTAATTAAAAGGGAATTTTATTCTTGCATCATTAAGGAAACATTTTTAAAAGATTAAAAGAGATCTAAGTATAACTCTGAATCGAATTCCCTCTGGCCTCCCTCTCCTTGTGTGTTTGCTTGCAGCTCCCCCAAGCCTGACACCAATTTTCTTACATTTTCCTTGCATCAGAAAGTCTCCCCCACTACCCCCTGCCCTTCCATCCCACCAAAACAATTTCCCCCATTAAAAAAAAAAAAAGGCTTGGATAGGAATAGTGGTGTTACACATCTATAATCTCAGAGTTAGGTGTCTGAGGCAGGAGGATTGAGTTCCTAACCAAACAATGCTACATAGTGAGATTCTGTCTGAACTAACAGACAGACAGACATCATGGAAAGAGCTTGTCATGAAGCTCTATGTCCCCTCTTTAGGCTACATGGGTAGAGAGACTGCCTCTACCATGAGCTCTTGGAATCCCAACACTTGGCACGTTATAGCTCAGACAGGGTGACCAGTTCAGCTCCAACCCGAGACAACAGCAATCACCATTCCTTGAAGAGTAGGAGGAAAGAAAACAGATTGGTGCAATTCTCTTTGATGGGCAGGAGGAAGGACAGAAACTGTGCCACCCCAGGTTAATATTTGCCCAGGAACATTGATCACGAAAAGCTCGCATTGGAAAAATCTGTGCTTAACCTTTAGATAGAATTACCTTATTTTTCTTTAATGAAACCCTATTAAATAATGAAATCCCCACTTTATAGGGCAACACTGTGAAATAAGGAACTTGGCAAGCGACACAAACTGAGGCTTGGATATGAACCTTTGTCCACGTGTTGGCCCCAAGTCCACGTGGTTACCACAAGTTCATTTGTGTGTGTGTGACTGGGGTCAGATCACTCTCCCTTATAAGACCTTCAGTGGCTTCCTGGATCCCGGAGACACTTTTCTAGACCCTAACCATGTGCAGGAAGCCCTTCATGTCTGGCCCTTGACCATTCGCTTAGCTGTATACTCTGTCACTTGCTCTGTTATCTTTTTAAGGCATCTCCCTCAGGATTCCAGACCTGAAGGAGGGCACCTTTACAAGAGAGAATTAAAAGCACAAAATGAAAGTGACAGGGTATGGTGGGGGCCAGGGGAAGCAGGGCCTGATTCTCAGGCACTTAGCAGCAGGAGGTCAGGGCCAGCGTCTCTTCACTGGGAAAGTGAGCGTGAACCTTGTGCCAGAAAGAACCTTGGCTCCGATCTCAATGTATTTCTCTTCACTTAGCTTTTCTTCCATTTAGCCCTCTAGAGTGCAACTAGCCCAAGCAAGGGTACAGATCACACCAGCAACCAGCATTCTCAGCAGTCAGAAAGGGAAACCCAAACTGCCTAGCGTTTGACATGAAGGACAGCAAAAGGCGCAGGTTTAACTTGACCCCACTGATTGGGCTGGGTTAATTGTTTTTGCCTGCCACTTGCCATTTTATTAATTTTCTTTACTTGGGATAAGTAATGACTAATCAGTTTGTTTTCCCTCCGAGGCTACTAAATTAAAGTCAGGAGCTTAGGTGAAGCAAGGGTGCTTTGTTGGGATTGTGAAATACTGTATAGGAGCGTGTTTATACTACAAAACGTCCATACTCTCTAAAATCCAGATGAAACTGCGCTACCCTGTATTTTAAGTTGCCAACTTTACCAGCTCCATTTGAATTATGTACTGACTGGCCTTGACCTCACCAAAAGTATATCTTATTCTGGATTTTCTTTTAATTTAATTTTTGTATATATGTACAAAGAATCATTTTGGGAAGAGAAATTTTCAGTTGGGTAAGGAAACGAAATTATACCTTAGATACTTTAAGGATATAAAGGGCACAGTGGTTCACACTTAATCTCAGCACTCAGGAGGCACAGGCAGGCAGATCTCTGTGAGTTCGAGGCCAGCCTAGTCTATTTGGTGAGTTTTAGGAAATCTGGGCCATATAGGGAGACTGTTCCTCAATCTCCCACTTCAGAACAGGTTATAAATGTCTATTTGTTAATTGAGGATGTAAACTGAATTCAGATTTCTACATATCTGGCTGGTTTTAGGTATGGTATGCTTATGTATGGACTATATACTCATTGTTTAAACTGTTTGTTTTTAAATATCAACTCCTGCTTACCTTCCCTCATGGAGCTACAAATGATGTTTTGTTTTATCTGTCATCTATCTATCTATCTATCTATCTATCTATCTATCTATCTATCTATCATCTTTCTGTCTATCTATCTATCTATCATCTATCTATCTTTCTATCTATCTATCTATCTATCTATCATCTATCTATCTATCTCTCATGTTTTATGGCTCCCACTGTCCAGTTTAAAAGTGTATTGCTGTCTGTGTGCAGGGTGTCTCTATTTCATGGCATTTACATGTCAGAAGTGTACATTGTCTACTTACTAAGTCCCTGCATTTCATGATATTTGAGGGCTCTTACAATGAGAAGACCAGGTTGTGAAATCCATGAGATTCTTTCTTGATCTCATTGGCCCCTAGTCTAAGAGTCTCACCAAGGACTTTGATAACCACAGAGACTGTTATTAAATACTCACTGTTTTGTGCCAATCATATCTGTTTTGTCTGCTGCATTATTTTCTACAATCCCCTGGATCTTGTGTAAAATCATTACAAGTTGGACATTTATAATCTAAACATCAGAGATTCTGAGTGCTCTAAAGGCTAGAACTTTTCAAGTACTGGTTTGATGTCTTAGATGAAAGATTCTATCCTGGACCTGCGTGACAAACCACGGTATCAATGTTGTATAAGGTGTAAGTGAAGCTTCATATTTTGACTTGAATAAGATGACTCATTACACATATGTGAAAGTTAAATTTTAAAAAAATGCAAAATAAGATGTACTTTTAGTGAGTTCAAGGCCAGTTGGAGCAACATAGTGAGACCCTGCCTTTAAAAAAAGTTTTTCCAACACCAAACATTTTAGAATCAGGGATACAGTTCGCAACTCTATCCATGGCACAGAGGAGGAAGTAAAGACCCAATGAGATGGTTTATGTTTCACGTAGGTTATCACAGTCAGTGCATGAAGACGAGACTCAACGCCAGGTCTGACGTTCCTGTGATTCTTGCCCACAAGAATCACAGTGTTTTCCGGCAGAGGGCAGGTGGGGAGGTCGTTGTGAGCCATGTCAAAGGTAGAGGGGTCTGCAGAGCCCGAGAGGAGAACACCTGGGAAGTTTCCTTTCCCCAGAAGCAACAGACGAAGGAAGACTTCATGGGAGATGGGTGTCTGTGTCTTCTCATAGGCTAGGGGCCGTTGATCTAAAGCCCTTGAATTTGATGCGTAACAGGAATGGAAGGACAGATTTAGGGATCTATGATTTACCCCATTGCTGTATAAGATCATGTGATGATTGCGTAAAGATTGTACAGTCATATACAAATTCCTGGGTTGTATTTAGAGGTTCAGTTCTCTCTCTAGTTCTGTGGTTCAGGATGGAGTTTGGGCCGGCTTGCCTGCGCCTCACCATAGCTGCGCTGGAGTGCCCAGGCGAATCCGTGTGGAGCAACCTGGATAGGACCATGAGACCATGCCCTCTCAAATGTCTGTTTCCTCTAGGTTGGAACAAAGCAAGACACATAGTAACTACCAAATGCTGAGAAATTACAGTAAGTGAGGATGGGGAAGGGTTTCGGGGGCATCCTAGGCTCGTGAGAACAGCCAGCCAAACCCCTAATCATGGTTGGGGTTTTCTTCTAGAAATAGAAGTCGGTGTAGCCATTGCCTTTGATCCTCAGGGTCTCCGTTTTGGCTGAGGGGTTGGTGGTGGCGACAGCAGACTATTTACCCTTGTGTACGGTGAAGGCTTTACTGTGTTCTCCCAGCGAAGCCTGAGTCCGGGGTTCCTAGCGTGTGAATGAACCTCTCTGTGTCGCTGCTTTGCACCTCTGATACTGGAGATTAGAGTCGCGCTGTAAGCCTGTAAAAAGCCTTTGAGGGAAACCCTTAATGAGGAGCTGATCTGCTTAAATTCAAGTCTAATTACTTTTACGGCAACGTTTCTGTTTTGGATGCTTCCTATGAAAAAGGTTCCTTTGATGCCATTGATGTAAGAGTAGCCCCTTCCATCTCAATAGGAAAAAAAAAGCACCCACCACGTGGCCTGAACCATAGGCCCCAGTGAGAAGCCAACGGTTCTCTTATGCTTGAGAGTTGGCTGGATTTCAAAGGCCACCAGCAAGGAACAACTTGGATCTCATGTTGACAAGCCCTTGAAAATATCTCTATTTTCCCTTCTGCTCTCCAGTCTATTCACGGGGAGCGACCGCCAAGCTGAAGTCGTGAACCTTTCAGCACAGCGCCCCGTGAGTCGGAAAGAAATTGGAGAGGTTATAGTGGTCATTTTAGCCACACAGCCACATGTCATTCCCAAGTTCAGTATTTCATGGAAACCTTTTGGAATGGTCTATGATTAACAAGTGACATTTGCTGGCATAATTCAAAGGGAGGTATTTTTCACGTTGCTCCCCCATCATGATGTGAAAAGATGATCGCCTTCCTTGTATATCTAAGGTTTCTGTGCCAAAAGCTCCAAATAAATGTAGTTGCATTTTGATCATTCCCTGAACAATGTAGTATAACAGCCTGTATAGCATTGTGTTACATTAAGTATTATAAGATGTTTAGAGATGGATTAATGTGTATGGAAGAATATGTGTGTAGACTATGTGCAAATACTGTCATTTTATATAAGGGGCTTACTATCCATGGTGGATAAGGATGGGGCTGGGTGAGCCCTGGAGCCAATCTCTTAACATTCAACTATATTTAAAGTATCTCAGGTTAGTATAGGAGAAATTTGGTCTTAATTTGTCTTTATGAACATTCAGTAAAATATAGTTTTATTTGTAATGCAAATAGCACTTTTTTGGGGGGCCATAGACATCTACACAAAAATGGGGGAAAATTCATCAAATTAGAACTTAGCAGATATTTATTAATTTATCTGGCTGTGCTCACTTGAGGCATGTTATGAAAAATGTAAACCTGTAGAACCTTTGGAAAAAATAAAATATGACGCTCAGTCACAGGGTGAGTAAGGATGCAAGGGCCAAACACTGAGGGGAGAGAGGGTAGGCGAACCATGGATGAATCCTACACCACAACCTGCTCTCCCCAAGGCCTTTGGAAGGGCAAGGGGGAGTTACCCCAACCCACCTTCACTTTGGGGATGCCATCAGATCCTCACATCTGACCACACGCTGAGCACCAGGAAAGACTTGGCTTTGAGCTAAAATAGGGGCTCAAATGATGCAGCTCCCATACTTGTTTGTGTTTTTGTGACTGCTAAGCAATCACCGAGTAAATTTGACTCCCCGTTTCTTCCACACACAAGAAGCCTTCTCTGGGGTACTAGGTGCTCTGTAGCACCTGCATGCTGTAGGGTCCCCTGAAAGCGACGATTAATTACAAGCGAGGATTCTTTGGGGCCAGGCTTACACTTTTAGTTCTATTAATCACAAGTCTGTGTCCAATAATTCTTGAAGTCTAATTCTTTTCGATGCCTCTTTCTGGGCTAGTCTGTGTTGCGAGCACGGTCTGTTGAGCGCTCTCATTGGTACTGGCGAGCTTTGTTTGTGTTGCATGAAGAGAAGTGAGAGAAGGACCAAGAAGATCCTTGAACCTTAAAAGCCCAAGAGTTGGAACCTCTGAACTAGGTTGGCATTAGAGTCGCAGCAGCCAAATTCTAATGCTGGCACCATTAGCGGCTCACTCTGTGACTGAGGTAGGTGACACACTCTCTCTAAGCCTCACGTTCCTCACATATAAAATGAAGATAATGATAAATCTTATATCGTAAAGGACATGTGCATAGGACAAATGTAAAGATTAAGGGAAAATCTGTACAAAGTGCTTGGGTGTTGCTATCCTTTGGTACGTATGAGCTACTAAGAGAAACATGAAAAGCTGGAGATTAAAGCTTAAGGTGTCTCAAAGACCATCTTTGACTATGTTATATAAAACGAGTGTGATAGAAAGTATGCCTGAACTCCCGCGAGAGAGATTTAGATCATCATTAGAATAGCACGATTCTCCGGATGATTAGACACTTGGATAGAATCTTGCCTTCCTTTTGGTTTCTTATAGTTTTCTTCTTGCTCTTAACTTTTTTTTTTGTTGTTGAATAATAATAGACTAGCAACCAAAACAAAGCTTTCAAAAACAAGGACTGATCACCTCCCAGAAGCCCCCTTTCTTCAATATCATCACACTGAAGAGAGCTGTATTTTTTTGGCTGGGGGAGGGAGATGACAACAGGGGTTTAATATTCTCAATATGAAATTTGGAGGAAAAATTACTGAAAGCATAAAATGCCAGGTGAGGAGTATTTCCTATGGAGGGATAAGCGTCCTGGGGCTGTATCTTTGGGGCTGTTAATTATAGCCTGACTTCTAAGCTCCGGACTCTCCTATGCTTTTTGCTGAATTGGAAGAATGCTAGCCCAGCTGCCTGGTTGCCAAACCCCTGGGGCCGTGGGAGACACAGCTCCACCTGGGAAAGTGTGGGTGATTGATGTGGTCACATCTTCTCTTTGTGTGCTCTGATGAAGCTGCCAGGTGCATGCTGGGTGTGCATCCCATCACAGGATGAGCAGAGCACTGTGTAGGGGACATTCGTTTGGGTGATAACAGGGCCCCCTCAGTTGGGCCTCGGTTATCTGTTGTGCTGGTTCCTGTAGGCCAGCGCAGAGAAGCAGGTGTGAAGGAGGCTGTGTGGGAAGAATGTTGCTCTGTAAAGAGCTGCGTGGTGAAACTATTCCATGATCAGTGGCCTTCCATATAAAGGTACTGGCAACATGCTGGCAGTGACTGGGCTCTTAGCTGCCATATTGCTGGGGTTTTGTTATTGTCTCAGCCAGGTGTTTCCAAATGGGGGCTTTCATCAGGGTCCCCTGGAGGGCTTCTTCCTTCTTATGTCTCTCTCTCTGTGGTATGAGGGCATGTGAGCATACATGAGCACATGTATGTGTATATACACCTCCTTGATCATTCTCCACTGTAATTGGAGGGCTTCTTAAAACAGATTTTAGGGATCCGCATGCAGACTTTCTGATTTAGTGGAGTAAGACTTCATACTTTATTCCTTCCCTCCTTCCTTCCTTCCTTCCTTCCTTCCTTCCTTCCTTCCTTCCTTCCCTTCCTTCCTTCCTTCC
>NC_022009.1:102367665-102370516 GCF_000317375.1 Microtus ochrogaster
CTTATGTACACATTTAAGACAAAGTCTCCTAACACACCACAAGGGCTAACATAGGTTGCCAGAGAGCCACTCCATTGAAGGTCTTCTTGTTTCTCCCTCCCTAGTGTTGAGGTTACAGGCATGGCCCTTATGCTGATTTTTTTAAATGTGGCTTCTGGAGATTGACCTCAAGTCCTCTTCGGAAAGAACAGCATCTCATACCCACAGTTACTATGTAGATAACTCAGAGACTCTACCTGTGTCTAGAAAGGATGAGGTGGTCCAAGATGCCATCAGTAAAGACTTTGCTGACCGAGCCATCCCCTCAGCCTGAGATTCTCATTTCTGACTAGTTTACAGGTGATGTTTTTATTGCAGGTCCAGCCTATGTTTGAGGATACTCTAAATCTCACTCAAGTATCTACCGTCATTGGGTATTCTCAAGCTAAGAAGACGCTGGACCTGGTAAGCAAGTCAGGAGACAAAGCACTGTGAAGTTTCCCAGATAGATAGAGTCAGGCTGGAGAACTACAACCCAAGGTAAGAATCTGATCTGAATTTAGGGCAGAAAAGATGATAGTTGTTATCAGCTCATTTTATTTATTTATTTTTTCAGTTGTTTATATTTCGGGGGTTTTTGTTTGTTTTTATTATTTTTTTCATATACTTTACATACTGTCCACAGTTTCCCCTCTCCTCCCTTCCCCTCCCCTCTTCTATCCTTCCCCCATCCACTCCTCTGTCTCCATTCAGAAAGGGGCAGGCCTCTCTTGAGAGCCAACAAAGCATGGCACATCAAGCTGTAGCTCATTTTTATTATGACTGCCCTCTGGTGTGCTATAGACAAGGTTATGTCTCTGCGTTTTGCGATTTGGAGAGCTTTCCCCTCAGTTTCTGGGAAAGAGCTTGTGTTAAGAAGGTACAATGACACCGATCTGTACTTTTCCTACCCTCCTGCTACACTGAGAATAGACGTCATTGGGAAGAAGATGTTTGCGTCGTATCCACTAAATACCGAGCGTGGTGGTATTTGCATGTAACACTTCATGTGATTGTTAAAATCCATGCCTTCTGTATTATCTTCATTTCATGGACAAGGAAGCTGAGGTGCTGATTTATTAGGAAGCCTACCTAGAACCACAAAGTGTTTAGAAGCCTCAAACTTTAGGATAGTTTGACTTACAATTTTAGTTTTCTATGATGTTCCAAAAACAACAGACCTTCAGTAGAAATTTGTGATGCTGGGTGGTGGCCATGAGCCTCAGGCCCCGGTGGACCCATCATGAGGGAAAGAGAAACACTGACTCTCCAATGTTCCATGTGATGAAGCAGGGACATTTGGTGGATTAATTATGCCAAATGCATTTGCTACTTAATGATATTTTAAACTCGTTATGAATCTACTGGAGTATAAGTCCATCATTAAGTAGGGGAATGTAGTTTGCAGAGGCAACACATATACCATTCTTATCCCAAACTGGTGTTCTCCTGATTTACCATTGGAAATCCAGAGACCTTTATAAAAACATGGACTTTTAAAAATGAAATATTACTTCTTGATTTAAAAGCAAGGCTATATATCAGGTCCAGAATTTTAGCCATGAATGTGTGGGAGTTGTAGGAAGACTGCCAAGAACAGGTAGAGACATCAGCATCAATCTGATGGAATTTTTAAGCCTTTCTACTGCCCACTTCGGTGATTGTTTCAGGTAAAAGCTCAGAAAACCTAAAATACAATGCAGATGGTAACTCTTACACATAGAGAACTAAAAAGGTGTCTTTTTTATAATAAGTTTTTTATTTTAATGAGCTACACATTTTCTCCCACTCCCCTTTCTGTCCTCCCCTCTCCTCTTCCACCCTTCTCCTGCCCCTGATGCTCCTAATTTACTCAGGAGATCTTGTCTTTTTCTCCTTCCTAAGTAGATCCATGTATGCTTCTCTTATGGTCCTCTTTGTTGTCTGTGTTCTCTAAGGTTTTGCACTGTAGGCTTGTTATCATTTGCTTTATGTCTAATATCCACTTATGAGTGAGTATATATTATATTTGTTTTTTTGGGTCTGATTTACCTCACTCAGTATGGTTTCTTCTAGTTCTGTCCATTTGCTTTGGATTTTAATATGTCATTACTTTTTATTGTTGAATAATGCTCCATTGTATAAATGTACCACATTTTCCTTATCCATTCTTTGATTGAATGTAATCTAGGTTGTTTCCAGGTTCTGGCTATTAAGAATAATGCTGCTATGAACACATTTGGACAAATGTCCTTGAGGTATAATTGAGCATCTTTCAGGTATATCCCAGTGATATTGCTGGATTTTGATGTATATTGATTTCTAATTTTCTGAGCTGCCATACTGATTTCCAAAATGGCTATACAAGTTTGCACTCCCACCAGCAATGAAGGAGTGTTCCCCTTACTTCACATCCTCTCCAGCATAAACTATCATCAGTGTTTTTGATCTTGTGCATTCTGACATGTGTAAGATAGTATTTCAGAGTTGTTTTGATTTGCATTTCCCCAATGGCTAAGGAAGTTGAGCATTCCTTAAGCATCTTTTCCACCATTTGAGATTCCTCTGTTGAGAGTTTTCTGTTTAGATGCAAAAAGCTGCAACATATAGTAATTGCTCAACCGTTTTTTCACAAGCAACTTATCAAAAGAAGCTGCTTTTGGCCAATGGCTTAACAGAACACAGCCAGGATGAAAAAGCTATATAGAGAGTGTAGGCAGAATTGAGGAGAAGTCAACCTGATAGAAGAGAAAGTGGGAAGTACTCTACAACAGATGGGCACAGGAGATCGCTTCCTATGTATAACCCCAGCAGCACAGACATTAAGGGCCTCATTGAATAAATGGGACCTCCT
>NC_022009.1:102372001-102385252 GCF_000317375.1 Microtus ochrogaster
ATATGCTTAAACTATTGGTCAAGTAGTCTTGCAAATAATATAGTTTCTGTGCAATTATTTTGGGTCTGAGTGGCTGGGAACAAAAGAGCAGCCTCTGGCAACAGATTGGTGCACCAATGTGGGGCCAGCTAAATCCACATAAAACCTGAGAGAGCTTATAAAAAATACCAGACAAAAAATTTAAAAAAAAAAATGAACAAACAAACAAAAAAGCCCAGAGTTTAGTGCAACTTCTTGCTCTGTTTGCTGGCGGCATGCAAAGACATGGCTCCTTTAAGAGAGGTACTATAAAACTGCATGGCTTCTTTAAAAAACGACAGCTTCCTGGTTCACCATCACAAATGGCTCTGACTCTTTCAGGAGGTCCAGCTATTAAGCATTTAAATGGCGTTTGTGAGCAGAGTGCTACAACTTGCTTAATGGCAACATAGACCTGATGTGTGCCTGAAAATGGAGCAATGTACATGGCTCTCAGAAGCAGCAAACATGGCTCTGCCCAGTAGGCTTTTGCTGTAGCTATTTCCCTTCTGTTACATAGTTGAGAATTAATTCTCACAGTTCAGAACTGTTTCCCCCTAGCTACGTGTGAAAACAGTTTCTCACTGCCAGGTCTCCGTTCTCTTCTCCTAGGTAAACACAGAGATCTGCCTTACTGCAGTTATCTTTATCAGCAGGCATTTGTTCAGTGCTTAGGGTCAAGGAAAGAGAATTCCATTTAAGATGTTCACAGATCTCAAAGGACATAGAGTTACACCTGCCCAAGTGGCTGCTCTGGTTTACCCCACTTAAAAGATTCTTAACTCCTTAAGCCCACTTTCATATCAGTTTACTAATTATTTTAATTTAGGAAATTTACAACTTGTGCTTTACTCTCAAGGACAGAAGAAGAGATAATTAATTTCTACCAGAGAAAGACTTCTTTCCTGCTGGTGCTACAGACTTACAATCACCTACCAACCAGAACTGCTGATAACAGCTATAGCTTGGAACAGATTAATTTAGAGGCCTGGCTCTCCCCCTTGTCTTTACCACTTAGGTGTGTACTTCAGATTTGTAGGCCCATAGAAATTGCAGTGTCTGGTGCATGTGTTATCTAACCAAGAGCATTGGCTTCTCTTTGGCTGTTTACATAGGTTGCTTGATTACCTGATTCTATACATGCTGGGAGAGCAAAAAAATGGCTTGCTGAAAATAAACATTTTAGCTCTTTCATCTGCCACCTAAAAATGTGGTATAGTGTACTAACCTTCCCCTCTAGAATTCCCTGATGATTCTCTGATTTCCTCCAGATCTGTTGTCCCCCTTTTCATTCTGATTTTGTTAATTTTGATGTTCTTTCTCTGCTTTTTGCTTAATTTGGATAAAAGTTTGTCTATTCTGTTGATTTTCTTGAAGAAGTAACTGTTTTTCTCATTGATTATTTACATTGTTTTCTTTGTTTCTAATTTGTTGATTTCAGCTCTCAGTTTGATTATTTCCTGTTACCTAGCCCTGCTGGGTGAGTTTGTTTCTTTTTGTTCTAGAGCTTTCAGGTGTTCTGTTAATTCACTAGTGCGGAGGTTTTTCCAGCTTCTTTATGTAGGCATTTAGTGCTACAAACTTCCCACTTATCACTGCTTTCATTGTATCCCATAAATTTGGGTAAGTTTTTCTTTCTTTATTTCTTGATCCAGTGGTTCATTTGAGCATTGTTCAGTTTCCATGGGTTTGTGGGCTTTCTGCAATTAGTGTTGTTGTTGAATTCTGACTTTAAGCCATGATGATCTGATAAAACACAGGAGGTTTTTCCAAGTTTTTGTATCTGTTGAGATTTGCTTTGTTACCAAGTATGTGGTCAATTTTAAAGAAGGATCCATGAGGTGCTGAGAAGAAGGTATAGTCTTTTTTGTTTGAGTGAAAAGTTCTATGGATGTTTGTTAAGCTCATTTAAGTCATAACATCTGTTAGTTCCTTTATTTCTCTGTTAATTTTCTGTCTGGCAGACTTGTCCAGTAGTGAGAGTGGTGTGTTGAGGTCTTCCACTGTTAGTGTGTGGGGCTTGATGTGTGATTTAAGCTTTAGAAATGTTTCTTTTATGAATGAGGGTGCCCTTGTGTTTGGGGCATAGATGTTCACTATTGAGACTTCATCCTGATGGATTTTTCCTGTGATGAATATGAAATGACTTTCTTCATCTCTTTTGACTAATTTTAGTTTGAAGTCTATTTTGTAGATATTAGGATTAGGTCCATTTGTTTGGAAAATCTTTTCCTAACTCTTTCCTCCGAGGTCATGTCTGTCTTTGTAGTTGAAGTGTGTTTCTTGCATGCAGCAGAAGAATGGTTTCTGCTTTTGTGTCCAATCTATTAGCCTGTGTCTTCTTATAGGCAAATTTAGTCCATTGATATTAAGGGATATTAATGACCAGTGATTGCTAGTTCCTATTAAATTTGTTTTTGTTGGTGGTGGTATTGTGTGTGCATTTCTCTTCTTTGGTATTTGCTGGTGTGGGATTATCTATTAACTGTGTTTTTGTGGGTGTAGCTAACTTCTTTAGGTTGGAATTTCCCTTCTAGTACTTTCTGTAGGGCTGAATTTGTGGAAAGACATTGCATAAATCTGGTTTTGTCATAGAATAATTTGTTTTCTCTGACTATGGTGATTGAAAGTTTTGCTGGGTGTAGTCATCTGGGCTGTCATTCGTGGTCTCTCAGTGTCTGCATAATGCCTGACTAGGATTGTCTGGCTTTAATTGTTTTCATTGAGAAGTCAAGTGTAGTCCTGATAGGTCTATCTTTATATGTTACTTGACCATTTTCCTTTGCAGGTCTTAATATTTGTTCTTTATTCTGTATGTTTAGTATTCTGATTATTATGTGGTGATGGGACTTTTTCTTTTTGGACCAATCTGTTTGGTGTTCTGTAAGCTTCTTGTATTTTCATGGGCATGTCCTTCTTTAGGTTGGGAAAGTTTTCTTCTATGATTTTGTTGAATATATTTTATGTGCCTTTGAGCTGGACTTATCTTCAATTCCCATCATTCTTAGCTTCAGTTAGTGTCCCAGATTTCCTGTTTATTTTGTGTTAAGAATTTGTTGGACTTAACGTTTTCTTTGACAGATATATCTATTTCCTCTAATGTATTTTCAACACTTGATATGAGAGTCTCTCTTCCATCTTTTAAATCCTGTTGTTTATGCTTGCTTCTATAGCTTCTGATAATTTGCCCAGATTTTCCATTTCCAGTTTTCCCTCACTTGGTGTTTTCTTTATTGCTTTCATTTCATTTCAGTTATCAAGTCTTGAACCATTTTTCCACCTGTTTGACTGTTTTCTCTTGGTTTTCTTTAAGGGATTTGATGATTTCTCCCAATTTTTTTGTATGTCTTTTCCTCCATTTTTAAAAGGGAATTTTTCATTTTCTCTTTAAGGGCCTTAATTATCTTTATAAAGTCATTTTGAATTTAGTTTTCTTCTTCTTAATCTGTGTTGGGATGTTCAGGTCTTGCTGTTGTAGAACCACTAGTTTCTGGTGGTGCTGGATTGCTCTTTATGTTGTTGAGTGTATTCTTACCTTGTTGCCTCTTCATCTCTTCCTCCAATCGGAACAGATGTGGACTGTGTCTTTTTCAGAGTTGTGCCTTTTCTTCCAATTGGTGTAGTTGGGGGGGCTGTGGCTCCATTGAACGCTGCTTCAGGTATAAGCAGGGCAAAGCCTTCTGTAATCGTTCCTCCAGGTGCCCAAGGCTCAGATGGTCACTCCTCCAGTTGTAGTCAGGGTTGAGGCTGAGGCCCCGGTGGCCAGACAGTCTCTGGAGGATTCTGCTGTTGCTGTGGTCCACTACACCGCTGAGGCTTCCTCTCCCGGCAGCCAAAAGTTGTCTTGTTAACGTTTAGAAAATTTTAGCTCCTTGCTGTCACCATCACTGTCATGGCCACCGTCACTCTTTCCTCCATGCTGCCGCTGTGTGTGTCTGAGGGAGGGTGACATTAGGAATTAGGTTGACACCAGAAGCGGTTGGGTAGACTCAAAGAGGGAGAATACATTGCACAGAGAAAACCTCATTATGTCAAGGAAATTTCCTGAAAATTCCCAAAATGCAATTTAGAGAGCAAATATGACTTTGTGGGAAAGACAAAGGGGAGAGAGATTAGGACATTAATGGGGTAGGGAATTAGGAAAGGAGCAGAGGAAAAAGTGGGGAATCTGTGCAAAATACGTGGTGAATCCTCGTTTTCAGTCCAGAAGGTAATCTGAAAATCGGGTTCATCTTTGCTGAGATAGAAACTGCCTCAAGGGGAAACCACTCTTCTCTCTTGGGGAAATCCTGCTGGGATAATACTTGCTGTTTTAGCTAAGTAGTCCTTGGGAACAATAAACTTCAGGGAAAACTTAGTGGCGAAGAGGATTCTGATAGGGCCATCATGGTCGATGGAGGCAGCGAGCAGAAGGCAGATTAGTGCAGCCGTGTAAGTTTCTTTCGAATTGATTTCCACACCACCAAAGGAGGAAACACCTTATGGAAGGCTGGACTTCTTGCGGGAGGTTAAAGGGAGTCAAAGATTGACAATTGACAGCTGTCACAAAGCTGAGAAGGTAAACAGCTGGCCAGATGTGTTGGAGAAGACCTGTGTGACAACCTGAATATGTGCCAGTCATCAAGACGGATGGATAAACAGCAGCCAACTGGGGCAGTTGAACTCGTAGGCTCTCTGTGTCATGTTGCCAATGTGTGGTACACCGAGTGACTCGAATGATGAAACCCCAAGTGATTCTTGCTTCCGCAGTGTTAATTAGGATTTCGGTGACAAAACAAAAGCCTAGCAAAGAGGTGAAAGAGGGATCTCGCCGGCGCTGGCTGCAGCCTAAGCTTGGTGTTCCAAGCTGTGACTGATGAATAGTGGCTCGAGGGTGCAGCCACCAGTAGAACATCCTGTTCCTGTCACTCTGGGAGCTGGAGGCATTAGCAGCCTGGTGATGTGGACTTGGCTTACCTCTCCCGTAAGTCTGGCCTTTCCAGCCTAGTTCAGCGTCCTGGGACTTTGCTACGCAGGCTTCTTGGCACTATCCACAGACCTCTGAGTCCCTAACAGCCTCCCATTTTACTACTATGACAAGAGAGTCAACTATGTGAGTTGTTTGTGTTTGTTTTTTTTTTTTCTAGCCAGTAGCAAGTAACCCTGGATCATGTGCTTCTCTGTCTGTCTGTCCCTCAGGGAAGTTGCTGGGAGAGCAACTATCCACTGCTCTGGCACCTACTGTGTGCCCAAGACACTTCTTGGATCAATGTCTGCCGTCGGTCCTGTGATGGCAGGCCCTGTAAGGACCTGTTCAGCCACCATCTTTGACTCCCATTGAATAAAGTTCTTTCTCTTATCCCAAATTCTGAACTCAGTCACTGTTTAAATGTAGATAAACTTGAAAGAGAAATAAAAATGAGCTTGCCAGTTAAAAAACAAAAACAAAACAAAACAAAAAACCCCAAAAACTTCAGCTCTCAGAAATCAGAGTAGCAGGCACATGGTGGCTCTAGTAACTGCCTAGCCAGTGTGCTTTTCGGATGGGCATCGACAGTGGAAGACAGACGGTGAGACTAGCTGTAGAGGGTTGCTGGATGGAGAAGGGAAGCAGGGAGTGGGTCTGAGCAGCAGGAGGAAGAGAGAAGCAATCACTGGAGTCAAAGGAAGCCCGTGTCCCTTAGAGCCAGGTCAGGACAGGGTGACAGGTTGGCAGTTGACTATTAGGGCCCTGGAGCATTGGTAGGGCCTTGGTTGGGGTGGGAACCCCTCTGTTCTTGGGAATCCAAAAATAGCAGCAGAGAACAGGTGCTCAGAGAGTTGCCCCCATATTAAGATGGCCATGGAAACATGTTGAAATAAAACTGAGTCCTTGGTTAGCAGTTTTTGCAGAATGATTGATTAGAAAACACAACTTAGTAGAAATTACAACTCAGAGACCAGCGCCTTGATTGAAAGGGTGATAGAGCTCTCTCTCTTTCTTTCTCTCTGTTTTTTTTTTCTCTCTATCTCTGATGTTTTCTTCCTCCTCTTTCTTCAGGTTCTTTCTTTTCCTTTTTCTTTCCAGCTGAAAAAGGCTTGTCCTCTGACATCATTCCTTTGGCTCGGGGCACCGTTCCGTCTTATATAACGATATGTCACCTCAAACATCTAGCCAGTGACGGGGCAGGAGCTCCTGCTGTCCCTTTTCTTCTGCTGCTCCCAGCAGCTGCTCTCCTTGTTTGCTTTCCATGCCCCTAAGGCGCCAGCGATGAAAACTGGGGTCCTTTGCAATGAGATGGGATCCCTATTAGTCATAGAGTTTTCAGGTGTCCGCCTCGGAGTGTTGGAGGAGGCACAGAAGTAAGAGCTTATGAAAAAGCTTCCTCTGTATTTTACATTTTCTCAGCTGTAGGTTGAGGAAGTAAACAAGCACACCCAGAGCATCAATTCTGGACAATAAGGCATCTTTATGAATAGCCGTGCTATAGTTCTAGCAGAATGTGCTAGGGACACTAACAGGCATCAAGCACTTTGTGAGTTGAGAGGAGGAGCGATTTATTGTGCACGTTGAATTGTACAAAAGTACAAATTGTACCAAGAGAAGATAAATAATCCACTCTCTTCATAGTAATGTAATAAATAAAATATTATTGACATGCCTGCCAAGGCTGCTAATACCGTTTGGGTGTTTCGAGAAAGTCTGGTGTATAAATAACCACGGGCCGGTAGAACCACAGGATTTAGAGCGTTAGTGCTGCAAGTCAGCTTGGACGGCATCCAAGGCAGCCTCCTCAGTTTGTAAATTTATAAACAGATGTCCAAATAGGTTAAGTCAATTGCTCAAGATCACAGCACCAGCCAAAGCAGAGGCAAAGGCCAGGCCTCTTACACACTGTCCCCAAAGTCCTTCTCACACTGGTGCTGTGACGTCAGCTGTGTCGTCCCTCTACATAAACAATGTGTTCTAAAACCTACTCCTTCCAACTGGGAGTTCCAACTCCTCTCAGAAGGCGCTTGTAGCATCTCTGGAACCTGCCCAGGCCTTCTCACCGTGTCAACCGTGTGAGACTTCTCTGAGAATTTAGGTGACCCAGAGAAAGGAGAACAGAACGGCAAGCAGGGGTATATATCTTTTGTGCTTATGTTCAAAAACGAGCTAAAGATGTTTCTCTAATAGAAGTTGACAATAGAATATACTTACCAGAGGTGGTGGGGAAGAGGAGGGGAGGGAGATGGGCCACGTGGGTCGGTGGATGCAGTGTTATGTGTACTCAGGAGGGGTTTGTTGGATTCCACTGCATAACAGAATGACTGTAGTTACTCCAGGTGATGTATACTTCAAAAATGTTGTTACAATAAAGACATGATAAGCATTTGAAGTGATAGATACGCTAATTACTTGATTATCATTACACAGTGTGTAGAGGCATCAGCATATTTCAGTACACCCCCTATATGTGTCAATAAAAAACAAAGCTAGCCGAGCGGTGGTGGTGCACGCCTTTAATACCAGCACTAGGGAGGCAGAGGCAGGCAGATCTCTGTTCGAGGCCAGCCTGCTCTACAAGAGCTGGTTCCAGGGCAGGCTCCAAAGCTACAGATATACCCTGTCTCAGAAAAAAAAAAAAAAAACGAACAAACAAACAAAACCAAAAACCAAAACAAACAAACAAAAAAACAAAGCTAAAAGAAAGTCATAAGAAAGAAACCATCAAGGGGTCTCAAAGTAAATATCTAACTACTTTGGCCTGTCTCTTCTAACCTGTCTAGGTTTCCTGAAGTGAGCCCAGCCCATGCTCTCTCCCCTTGGAGAGCTCCCAAACTTAGCCCATGCGTCCAGACCCAAGGAGAAGCCAGCACTGACTTTACTTTTTCTTCAGTGGGGCTGTTTGTTGGTCTCCCTATCTTCTCTTTCTATCCATCTTCCTTCTTTCTCAGCCACTCCTCAGACTCTCAAAGACTGCCCAGGTTCCCTCTTGCCATAGTTTTACTTCTTTTAGCTTCATTTCTCATCCTGGCTCTCATAGCCAACGTGTATGGTGGCCGTGACGCCGTATATTGACTTCTTTTTAAAAGAATTTGAGTTTAAAACCAAGTTTTTATTTATCTATCTATTTTGTGTATTGTGTGTGTTTCCACATGGGCACACCTTTGCACGTACATGAAGGAGCCTCAAGATCAGATGTCATTTCCTAGCAATACCATGTGCCTGATTTTTACTGACCTGGCACTTGCTCTTTATGATGGGCTGGTCAGTGAGTGCCCAAGGATCGGCCTGTCTCTGCCTCCTCAGAACCAGAAGAACAAGTGCGGGGCACCATTCCTGACGCTTCTGTGGGGATTCTGAGGATCTGAGCTCATGTCTTTACGCCTGCAATCCAAATACTTCATCAACTGAGCTGTCTTCCTGAGTTCTTCATGCGGCTTCTGGCTCTGGCTGGCCACCTACCCCAGCTCATTCGCTGTTCTGAATGGCTCTGCCCGCTGCCTCTGAATAGCTCACACTGCACTGCTGCTCCCTTGGATAGACGCTGGCTTATTGATTTGGTCTAGAGTATCCCATGGATCAATTGTACTAGACCAGGGTTATTTGCACGAAGCACAGCTGCTCGCAATTTTCCTTAAAATAGGATTTATAAAAGGAGTAACTAAACGTGGCTTCTCGGGTACACACTCGCTGATGGTAGTAAACAACCCCTTCCATGACACCAGCAGTGACTTCAGTGTCCTCTGATCCCCAGGCTCTTTGGTTATGAAGCTTAGGTAGTACTTCTGCGATGCCTTGGGTTACAGAGAAGCCTTCTTCCCCTTCCCTGGCCCTGGAACCCACCCTGAGTGGTTCAGCCAGACTCAATCCATCGGCTTGTGCTGAGAAAGCCTGGCATAACAAGGTGATTTGTACAAAGCCTGGGTTTAACGAATCTGGCAAACTTTTAGAGTTCCTTTGACAGGTGGCCTACTTAGAAATGTTAGGCCTTATAGTTCACAGAAAGCATTTCTCCCTAAAATCAGACTTGCCACCTCTATCATTACCCCCAGGACCTCTACATGGGGTATTTTGTATACTTCATCTTAGGCAAAACTAGCAACCCTTTAAGGCAGATTGTCATTCCCCTTGAACAGCTGAAAAGAGGAACCTCGGGGAGATTACGCAAGTTCTCTGAGGCCACAGGACTAGTAAGCAGACCTGGATTCCCAGGCCCAGAGGTGCCTAGTGCCACCTCCAGTATCAGCTGACACTGGCAGAGGTGACGAAACCAATGTCCCAACCTCTTCTCCAGCCAGAAGCATTTCATTTCCAAGTGCGCGTAAGTGCCGTTGTCCTTGGTTTGCCTGTGGTGTTACTACATAGAGGGTGGCTCTTTCCCTCCCTCTCCAGATTTTCCTTCCAAAATAAATCATTAGTTGCCCTTACTCTGAAGCTATGTCGTAGCCTCTGACCCCTGGCCTCAGAGTCACCATTAAAATGGCTTTTGGAGTCATTCTCTGGGACGCTAGGGTCCAGGCTCCTGTAGGCTAATCACACTTGCTAATTTCCTTGCTTGCAGTTCTTTTGAGATGATGGATGGCCCTAGGCTCTGCCTGCTACACTCAGGGACTCAGCCCCTCTCCCTGTTCTGACAGCTCAGCTTGCCCTTTGCAGTGATCCTGGCTCAGAAGTGTTTGCACCCAAAGCACCTTTGGCTGTTATCTGCCTTCCCCTGTTCAGTTCACCCTGACTTCTCTGCTCTTCCGTTTTCTTTTCTCTGGTTCCTTTGCAGCTCCCACTTGCCAGTGAGCAGTTTCTCCCTGGAACAACTGCCACGGGATCCATCTGATGCTCGTTTCTTTCTCTGTCCCATGCGAAGCCCCTGTCACACCTTGCCACTTATATGTCCGTTCATTTACCTAACCTCTTCTACCTGCTCTGCTAGGGGTTGTGTGCCTGCAGAAATAGAAAGCTCAGCCTTGGAGGTCTACAGATTTTCCTTCTTCCCCTTACTCATGCACAGATTACCTTAACTGCGTTCCAGGAAAGTGTGACGTTAGTCACCACGGATGAGAATACCTTGACTTGTAATCAGCTACAGCCCATGGTCGACACTAGGTTGTCTCTTGGTATTATATGTTTAATGGTTGGACATATAATGTCATGTGACCGCTATTGTAAGCGTGCACAAAAACATTTCACCCAAATGCTCATGTCTTAGGAATTTTTAAAGCCCAGAAAAAAGATGTTGGAGCATAAAATAGCTACAGTACAATTTTACTAGTGTTGAAGCGCAAGTCTGATGGAGAACCAGGAGAAGATCGTCAGATACTTTTCAGTGCGGGCTGAAACAGCGAGACATTTGTATTTGGTGTGCTTCCAGGGGATTGGAGAGAACGCTGCCAGGAATGTGGGGCAGAGGGGAAACTGGCTGTGAATGCCTAGGCGCATTTGAGCGAATTGACAGTGGTGTGTTGGAGTGGTTAAGAACTGAACACAGCAGGCCTAAGGACTAGACTTAAACTCTGACTTGTAACGTCATCTTGGCCAGGTTAGGACACCCTGTAAGCCTTGGTGTCTTCAGCTGCGGTCTGGGGAAGATAGTGCTTACTTGGAGGGAGGCTGTAAGGGTAGGTGGGTGACACACACCATTTTTCTTGCATCTGGCTTCTAGTTTGTGGATCTGGATATTAGCAGGGCATGATGAGATGGAGAGGTGGCTGGCAGATATAGGGCCCATGTGTCACCAAAGTTGAGGGTTTTAGCACCTTGAAACCATATTAAGGACTCTAGTCTCTACTATCATGCCTTCCAGTCTTTAAGGTGTATAAGAATTATAGTAGAATTTCTAGAGTGCAGATTTATCAGTACTTCTATATTTTCTCTTTCTCGTGACTTGCCTTGGGGCTCAGGGTTGTTAATGAACATACTGCAAGTAATCCAGACGATGGTTTAACCATTGGATGATGATGAGTTCTGGATATATCTCTGTAAATGAAACACAGGTTTTTGGATGCAGAAAGAGCTTGAGGGCTTTCTTAAGGTGAAGCTAACCCAAACTCTGGGCAGGTGTCCTGACTTTCAACTTGAGCTCTTTCTCCTGCACCTACACAAGATCCATTCAACGCCCAGCGAAAGCCGAACCTGACCTCTGCCTGCTGGGCTGGAAGGTCAGGCGTGTGTGAGGCTCACGTGACATGACAGACAGATTTCCTTCTGCCCCTGCCCCATAAAGACTTCATGGATAAGAGGACGCATGCTCACATGCTTCCAGGTCCGGCAGTCTGACCTGTGGCGATGACTGAGCATTTATCTCCAGGAAGGAGGCCAGGCATCCCTTATGGAGGTGGCTTTTTGCCAAATAAAGTGAAACAGCGCATAGCAGGCCTCATTGAGTTCCTCATCGTGTGGAGTAGGGCACTCTTCTCTGTTTGCGGCCTGCCTGTCCACTCCTGAATCCTACAGTTACAGCTAACACTCTGTTTTGTTACTCTACTGGGGAACACCTCACCTTTGGGCTGCCAAGGCTGTTCCCTTGAGCGACTTCACTTGTTCAAGGTGTCAGCAGGTTTACTAAGGGAGCCCTAAAGTCCCAATTCTTTCTGTAAAAGAATTCCGAAGACATTAATGGAGGTGGCATCTAAGGCAGGTAATTTAACAGTCTGGCATATTCCGGATTAGGAGTCCTTGCTCTGGTTTCTACTGTATTCCCAAATCCCCTAAACTAGCCAGTCTGTCTTAATGTTAATTTAAAAAGTCTGGAGTACTTGAGTTGTGGGCATATCTCTCTTTCTGAGTTGTGGGCTCCCCTTACCCCACCGTTATTTGAAAGAAACTTGACTGGATATTCTCTCTCCACCCTCTGTGTTGTAGAGTTAAGTCAACACCCCAGACTAAGGTGCACTGGGAGCTGTAGGAGAAGCAGTTGCCTCTGCCCCATGTGGTAGGAACAGCTCATCCACCAATAAACACTACGAGCCCCGAACGTTGAGGAACCATCGATGCTGAGCTTGGGGAAGACACAGGCCTTTGCTGGGGGTCTGTCGCCATGACTGGCCTTCGGATGCTGGAGGCGTTGCAGAAATGATCCATCTAGGTTTGCTATGCCAACTGAAACAACTGTCCCTACAGTTCTCTCGAGGGATGTGAGACAGCAGGAGGCCTGACGTGCTGGAGAATTTTCTACTCTCCATTAGCTTTGACAGCTACAGCACTGTCCCAGATGTGAAGCCACCCCACACTGCACTTCCAGCTGCCATTTCTTTATTGCTCGCAGGCCGAAGTCACTAGAAGCAGCCATTTAGGGAGCGTGGGCTCTGTGCCAGGTGTTTTCAGTGCTCCATCTCAAATCATAACCAGCTGAGGAAATGTTCCCTTCACTCCTCATTTTGCATACACAGGCTGAATGATTGACCTAGGACAAATGAACAGCTGGGGTCCACACCCAGCTTGGCAAGCACGCCAAGAGGTGGGGTTCCTGCAGCTGGATCCCACGTTAAGTTGCCACCCCTGGATAATAGGTCATTCTGCTGAATGACAAGGATGTTGCTTGGTAACCTAAACCAACTGAAGAGCAGGAACCGTGGCTTGACAGACGAGTCAGACTAAATTGGTTCTAATCCCGAGCATATGCAGTTCTGGCCGTCCCCAGAACTCCTGGAACTACTTAGAAGGAAGACGGTCAGAGGAATAAGAGCTCCAAAAAGAGGTAAACTATATGTTGACAAGTGTTTGCCTGCAGACATATGCAGGCTTTAAATCCCACTTAGCTCATGGTTTCTGGTATTCCTGCTGCCACTGTCTGAGGTCTGAATCCAGTTGTGATCTCCATTGCCTACAGACAGGCCAGAAGGAGCCATGCTTGGAGGTTGATCCCAAAGGCCAGGCACTTGGGGCAAGAACAGATTGACTTTTGATGATCTGCCAAGTCTGCTTTTTTTTTTTTACATTCAACATCATCATGATGGTTGGTTGCTATTTTGATCCATAGCTTTAGATATGATTTCCGAACTAGCCATCAGCGTGTTTTAATAGCCAGATGTCTTTGGACACTCCTTGCCACTCAGGTATGAGTTAAGGAGCAAACAGGAGTAGAACATTAGCTCCAACCTTGAAATGGTTTGATCACTGAGAAAGCATACAAGCTTCAAACAAGCAGATCTTTAAATCTCATCAAACTCAGAAATTAATTTGGTAGGGAAATTGCATTTTGAAAACCAAGGTAATAATTATAGCATGTCTCCAGGTTTGGGAATCTTTTTTCCCTTCCATGTGAGTGTGTGTGTGCATATGTGTATGTGTAT
>NC_022009.1:102385767-102405284 GCF_000317375.1 Microtus ochrogaster
GAGGTTGACAGTGGGTGTCTTTGTGTGTATAGGCTCGAGGTTGACAGTGGGTGTCTTTGTTGATCCTTCACTTGTTTTTTGAGGCAGGCTGTCTCACTGATCCCAAAGATTGTCAGCTTTAGCAGTTTTAGGTATCCCTGTCTTTACCTCTTGACTATTGGGACTGCAAGTGGCAGCCATGCATGCCTGGCTCTTTTTTTTCTCTTTCAAGATAGGGTTTCTCTGAGTGTCTTTGGTTGTCCTGGAACTCACTCTGTAGACCAGGCTGGCCTCGAACTCACAGAGATCCACCTGCTTCTGCCTCCTCAGTGCTGCGATCAAAGGCATGTGCCACCACGCCCGGCACAGGCCTGGCTTTTTATGTGGGTCCTGGATGTCAACTCCAGTCCCCAGGGTGTGTGACAAGCACTCTATCCACCAAGCCTTTTCCCTAGTCCAAGGTTTGTGACATCTCAACAGAACATCTTAGGCAAATGATGGAATTCTCCGTTTTCACTCACCAGCTTTCAGAAGACTTCCCATCTTTGAAATGAAAAAAAAAAAAGTATTAATCACAATAAGCTCCCAGAGTCAAGAGCAAACAGCATCGTATTTTAGTGGTAGCCCTGTCCCCTGCAGGCCTTGGAGAGAAGAGGTGGTATTTTCATAACCATGATATCTATTGTATAGGTTGAAAGTCAAGGCAATGAGATGGTTGGGGATGAAGGTAAATCACTGTGCACCTCAGGAGCTTCATTCCTCATCTACAGGATGAGGGGCTTGCTTTGTTCCAGTTCCTACTTCCCTGCTGCCTCCAAAATTCTGTGGTTAGCATCCCAGCACTTTCTAGAAGATTCTTGTATGTCCAGTGTTGTAAATCAGGGTATCAAATATTTGTTGAACATGTGCCATTTGTTCAGGATCTGAAATCCTTTGACAAACTGGATCCGGGAAGGGAAAAATACTGATAATCAATAGATGAAACCCAGTGATGAAGAGTGTCAGAATGTTTAATAGTGTCTAGTGTCTGCTTACTTGTTTGGAGCCATTTCATGTGGTATGAAGTACAGGTTACAGTGAGACACCTGACGGAGGGAGAGAGCATCAGATATAACCGACTGGATGGTAACTGAGCTACTAGGTCCCCAGGATGACACATATTGCTAGGTGACAGAGAGCACTGATGCACCAGGGGCTAATCTGCCACAAAAACGCTGCTTCAGGAAAAAAAAAAAATGTGTGCCCAGACAGGAAGTTCTGGTGATTTGACTGATGGCAACAGCTGGAGCTCCTGTAACTGTCCAGCTAGGAAGTGGGAGAAGAAAGTTGTGTGTTCTGTGGGGAGCGATGGTGTGAACTGGTGTCGTCAGACTACACTGGCTTTCCGAAAGCGGTTGAGTGGATCCACCACAGGCAGAGCTCACTCGTGGGGTGTGCCGGGGCAGCAGATGCCCCTCAGCATAGCGCTCCTTTCTGCAGTGACGCCAGGTGTGGGGAAGGGGTGTTGGAATAGCTTTGAGAAGTTTTGTAATTGCTAGAGGTGACCCAGCGAGAGAGAAGGCAGCAGCCTACAGCGCCAGCAACACTGCTTTTAAATCAGAATCCTGTAATCGGCTGCATACAGATTGGGGCTCTCTAGTTTGGGATGGGATAGAGTAGTTGGCAGAACCCAGGGACTACTCTGGTGGCTGGGATGGCTAATCTTGGTTCTGAACTTGGTTGGACCTGAAACCAAGTAAATTGCAGGTCTCTGGGCCTTTCTGTGAGGGATTTTCTTGATCAGATCATTTGAAGTGGTAACCATAAATGTGAGCGGTAACTTCAGTGTTACGCAAGCTAAAGGACCACGGCAGACAGAAACTGCTCTTCTGCTTGTCTTCACTCTTGCTGACGAGCTCCCCTGTCCTGCTGCTCCCTTCCTCTGCTGAGAACAGAACTACTTTCTTTGGGCCTCCGATGTAGGCTGAAGACCAGCAGCTCTGTGGGAATTCTCCATGCTTCCCGTGCCAGAGTGGGGCTGCTGAGCCATCCAGCCTCCTGGGGTGAGCAGTTACCAGATTCTCAGCATCTCTGGTGTAAGGCAGCATTGTTGAACTACCATGACCATTGTGTAAGCCAACATGGCAAATGCTCATCACACACACACACACACACACACACACACACACACACACACACACGCTGTATAGTTTCTTTAGAGAATCCTGAGTCAAAGTATCGTTAGTTACTCTTTTGGCAGAGTAGAGTTAGGCCAAGGTTTGATGCTCAGTAGTGGCTTTGCTGTGGTGATTGGGTGTCTGCTGGATAATGAGGGCTGGATTCCTGGTACAAAGAACTCTGGGAGATAGTACATTTGCCATGCCACACCATTACCCTCAGCCTGTGACTTTGTCACTGTCTCGGGGTGGTGTGGCTTGAGGAACAAGGTGGTTTGATCTCATAGCTATACCCAGTGTCACAGATCACTTCCTGTTACCTTCGGGATCAAGACGAAAGAATCCTCAGCTCCTTCTCCAGCACCACATCTACCTGCACACTGCCTTCCTTCCCGCCATGATGACAGTTAAATATTTTCCTTTATAAGAGTTTCGTAGTCATGGTGTCTCCTCACAGCAATAGCAACCCTAAGTAAGATGGGAAAATCTCATTTAGTCCTTGTAATAACTCCCTGGCATTGCTATTATCCATAACTCAGAGAGGAGGAAGTGGAGACTTTGAAGTTCAAGGGTCTTGTCTAAACTGTTAAACTGGAGAGATGGTAGAGAAACCCCAAGAAATGTTTTCTGAAGTCACCTCCAAGAGATGTCTCCAGGAATACTCTAGACTATAGTTTAGGCCTGGAAACCACTGGAATCTTCCCTGGTACCAAGACAGCTAGTATCCAGGGAGGCAAACCTGGCTGGGTGTCTGAGGAAGAAGTGGGCATGAACCTTGGCTATTGTGGTAGGATCCCCATTTCTCTAGTGTTGTGGAACAGTGTACAGAGACTTCTAGGAAGGCCTCTGTTTGATCTCTGTCTGCTGAGAAACCTCTTGGAAGAGTTCAATCAATGGTCCTGCAGCAACAAAACCCATCATAAAACATGGGTCTGCGTGGATGGTAGGAAATCAACACAACTGAATTTTTAAAATGTATAAAGAGTAAACCCTGGTCACAACTCCATCTGTCCTCTTGATAGAAATTGCTTTCTGTCCTTTGCCACTTAGAGAGCCCTGTCTTTACTTTCTGAAATGAAGACAAAGTGGTATTTGGCATAGGCCCTAGACAAACATTTCTTAAATTAGTAGAAAAGAAGGAAGCAAAGTTGACATGAGGTCTTCCTTCTGTTCTTGGATTAGGACCTATACCTTGATCCCTTCAGGGGGTGCTCTTCTAACTCAAAGAGTGGGACTTTTAGAAGAGTTGACTGAGACTTGGGGTGATTTTCTAGTAGTCAAGTGTTGCTTATGTCATGCATTTTGCAGTGGGCTGGTTCATCCACACAGCAGAAATCTGCAAAGAAGCCAGGGGAACCACATCAGGAGTAGCAGAGCCTTCTTCCTCGGCATTTTTTTTTTCTTTGACAGATGTCACAGATAGAGTTTCCCTCTTGGGATATAGAACCCAATAAAAACCTATGGCCTGACATACCAGCAGCCCCCCAGAGCCGCAGACACATGCTTAGAATTCCATAGTCTGTTGTTGGGGCTGTCAGAGAAAGCCCCAAGCAAGAAAGCCAGACACTGGGCATTTTTGAACTGATTCTGGGTATTAAGAGAGCTTTAAGTGGGGAAGGGTGTGGGCCAATGGCAGTCAGTGAAGTTC
This sequence comes from Microtus ochrogaster, assembly GCF_000317375.1. NCBI lineage: Eukaryota > Metazoa > Chordata > Mammalia > Rodentia > Cricetidae > Microtus > Microtus ochrogaster. The sequence continues at coordinate 102,389,551 of NC_022009.1, forward strand.
GGATGACTCGAGAGAGTGGCCATAGGAAGGAGTAGTCACAGCCCACACGATTTGGAGATGTGCCCTAGGCAGACTGAAGTGCTGCCTGGTATATGCTGCTATTCTGTGCAGAATAAAATATTCTTGAAAACTTGTGGCAGACGAGTTTCTTCAAGTCTTGTGATAGAAATGTGTAGCGTCTTCAGCCACAGCATCTTATCCTCGTGTTCTGTCAGGCAACCAAGAGCAATGGCAAAAGCCTATGTTGTTGGGGGTGGGGGGGGATATCTTTTGAATCTCCCAAAGTCTTTTATAAGATTAATTCATTTGCCGAGTTATTTTCATGGGGAAAGAGAGGTTTCACTTTGTTTGGCAGTGGGAACTTTACAGTTCTCAGCAGATAACACTTATTCAACGAGTATTTATTAAATGAAAAAATAAAATAAAATCAACATTTAAAGACTTGTTAGCTCCTTCCTATGCCTGATATTAATATTAAAGTCTCTATCCCCAATGATATTGTTTGCAGAGTCCTTAGAAAATCCCATTCTAATTTGGCCTTTCTCTTCTTTTCTATCTAGAAATTAAAGTTAAAAAAATATGGGTTTTTTTGTTGTTGTTGTTTATTTTTTGAGACAGGGTTTTGCTGTGTAGTCATCCTGGCCTTGAACTTGCCATGTAGCCCAGACAGCTCTCTAACTCACTATACTCACCTCGCCCCAGCCTCCTAGGTGCTGGGATTGCAAGCATGCGCTGCTGTGCCCAGGAGGGACTGTGCATTGTTTTCGGCTTTTGATCCAATTCCTGGCACCCATCAGATGTTCAATGAGTAGAGCAACTATGCAATTGGTACTCAAATCGGGACCCTGTGAGGATACAGGGATGCTGACTAGTTGAGGGCAGATAGCCCCGTGGAACCAGACCCTGGGCCCTGATCGGTAAATGCGTGGGAAATGAACAAGAGTAAGCGAGTTTACAGAGCCCACAGAGGCACGCTGCCCTGATGCTTTTCCTTATCTGGAGATTAAAAACCGCTCTCTGGGAATTCCACCCTCTGTGCTCAGTTCTATTCGACTAGACATACACAATACATCCAGATTGCCTTTCTTTCATCTGGCATTTAATATTTGAATTCTCTGGCTGCCGTTCCTTTGCTGAGTTTTATCTTTTGCAGCCTAAACATTCCCTTTCTTTAGCGTTCTATTTGCCTTGGAGGTTTGCTGGCTCCGCATCGTTCTGGATGAGGGTGGACTGGGGTGGTGGTCGGTATAACAAGGCTGGCTCAGCTACTACAAGTGTTGGCTTCTGGATACCACACTCTCCACCCTTATCAGGCTTGATGGCCTCTGAAACTAATTGTGACCACCATGAACATACACTTTGCTCTTTGTGCAGCCTTGGTCCGGTGGCCTGATTCTTGTCCGTGTACTCTAACATATTTCCAACATGCAGCTCCCCAAAATTCCCCGTAGGTCATGTAAAAAATGCTCATCTTGTTTTTATTATTTGTTTCTCCTCTGCTCCCAAGAGGAAGTCATAGCCGATAAGGGTTTATGGCTGCAGACGCAGAACCTACCTCCTTACTTCCCAGGAGACCGAGCCCAGTGCTTTCTTAGAACATCTGGAGAGGAATTCTCCTAGCTGGCTTGCATGCCTCCTTCGATGTGTGTGTTGTGTTGGCCGTTGTTGGTGCAACACCATTGCCTTGTCTGCCACATTCTTCTTCACACCTTTGCTGGCTTATTTTTTACTATCTTTTATTTGTATCTTTAGTTGATCTCAAAGAATGCAGAGAACTCTTTCTGTTGTTTGTTTTGTGCGTGCGTGCGTGCCTGTGTGTGTGTGTGTGGGGGGGGGGGGGGCTGGGGAGACTCTGTTAAGGACTCTAAGCTGCTCTGGTGTTAAGGACACCAAAGGTTGAGTTTTCCATTTGCGTTTTCTCATGGAGCTTCCCACAGACTCCCCTGGGCTGAAATCCCAGCCGTCCACCCATAAACAGATCTATCAGTTGCTTCAACAAATAACCGAGAGACAGCAAATTTTTAGCTTCCTGCTCGCCTAGTGAGAAGGGCTCCATATAGATGTACAATATTATTATAAAATTGCTAGAATGCCCTGCAGAGGGAACTGACCTTTTTCAAGTTAAGCCACATTATACCCTTGAGCTACGTGTTCCGTAAATTCTAGAGTAAAAGTTAAAAGCCTCTTAAAGGTTAATAATCGCTACTGCAAAGGGATTTTTTTTTTCCTGACTGGGATGCTGCTTTTTACCAGCTTCTAATATCAGGTTAGTAGAACAAATCATATATTTAGAAAAAAAATTAGGGAATAACTAAAACAGCATCCGATTTTTAATTCCAAAGCATACGTAACTCCTTTCTCTGCCTGCTAGCTAGCAGTGGGAGCCTGGGCAAGACATGTCATCTCCCTAGTTCCTGTGTTCTCGTGTGTAAAAGAAGGTTTAGCGGCATTGCCTCGGAACATCCCACTGTCCTAGAGTTCTGCAACTTAACCCGAATGCTAAGCAGCCATTGTGGTGTTGGGTTTATAATGCAAATGGCTGCAATGGTTTGCTGTGATTGTGTGGGTCTTGGAAGGTAGGGAATAAGGAGATCCAGCCGCCATCTCTTCCCAGATTCTGCAGTTGCTCTGATTCCATAGCCTTGTTAGCTGGACAAGTAGGTACTAAGCTGCAGCAGTTTCGAGCCCAAAAGGCTGTGGACGGTGGCGATGAGGCATAGGCGTGATATTGGGTGCATCACTTAACTCGTGAAGCTTCATATGTTAAATGTGAGCAATAAAAGAATGTGAGGAGCCCCTGCGGAAGGGAAGTATGATGGAAATAGGTGTTGTGGCTTTTGGCTCATAGACGTGGTCAGTCGATGCTGGTTGCTCTCATTGCTTTAATAGTGACGCCGTGGGCTCAGTAGAGTCGACCTCTAAGGTCCCGTTCAGTTCTAACTGGCTCTCACTTTATGATTTTGTTTAAAAAAAAGATTGTGGTCAATGACCTCCAGCATGTTTGGTTAACTGGAGCTTGGGAAATTAGGCCAAAGTTCACATGCGAGCTCAAAGCCTGCGATGATTAGAAACTGCGATTCTAGGGTTATGTAACACACGCCTTTTTGTTCAATACACTTCTTGGAAACGTTTCTATTTTTCTTTCTTTTCTGGGATCTGGGGGGACAGAGGTATTTTACGATGCCTCTTCTGAGGTGTTGGAACTGCTAACCTCCCGGAGAGACACTGCCCGAGGAGGAGGACGCTTCCTTTACAGGACTGGACATGATCCCGGAAGAAAGAAGGAAGCTTCTGATGCTGGCAGAAAGCAACGCCTCAGGCCTGGCTGCCTAAGGGACGTCACAGCGTGGTGCCGAGGCCCCCAGCACGAGGATTGGGACTGGATCACTTCTGGGAGGCCACGCTGAAGCCTGAAGCCGTGTGGATGGCTGGTGTCTGGGTGCCGCCCTGGGATATTAGTGTGGGCTTTCGACACTTTCTCTTTTGCCAGCGTTGTGCTTCTGATGGGAACGCACCACAGGGCTGGGGCAGCTAACGTGGAGGACAGCTAACGTGGAGGACAGCTACGGTTGCGCTAAGAGGGACCTTCGGTTAAAGTGGTCACTGTTTCTCGCAGCATGTCTAAAATTTAAAAGTAAATTTAAAACAATGGGAAACAGTGAATTGTTGAGAAAAAGTACACACGAATTCAAATGCCTTCTATACTTAAACAATAGATTCAGCAATTTGGGTTCATTTGTCTACAAACTGTATCTAAAGCACATTGGAAACTAATAGACCTGGAGCTCCTTTACCCGGGTGGACTAGGTTCCAAGATCCCAATGGAAGCCTGAAACCTGGAAGAATGCTTAATCTCAAAGATACTGCATGGCTGTCTATGCATCTATACCCTTGTTCAGGTTTAATTTATAAGTTAGGCAAGAAGGTTAGTAATAATTAAGATTAATAAATAAGATTAATACTAATTAATATTAATTAGTAAATACTATATTTCTCGTGAATTGTGTGTTATTTTGAAATTTTTTACATACATCCTGAAATGGCTATATAACCAATTAACACACATACTACTTTACACTCTTAGCCTTTCTAGGGGGTGGGGTGGGGTGGTGGTGGAAACAGAACCCTTAACAATTTTAAATACACGTTATATTGTATTGAGTGTGTGTATGTATAAGCATTGCATTGTACTGTTATACTCTTAGATTGATTCCTTTTATATGAACGTTTCGACCATTTGACCAGTATCTCCTCCGTCTCTTCCCCAGCCCTTGGTAACCACCGTTCTACCCACTGCCTTCTTGTATAGTTCAGCCATGAACTCTGCAGTGTGCATTTGCCTGGTGCTGGCCTTCCAGTGCACACTGACCTCTGGCACACCAGCTCCTTTCCATCTTCAGGGCATCCCAGTCTGTCAGCACCATGTCTGATCTCGGTCCGCTTAGCCATTCCTGACGTCTTACCTTATCCCGGGGTGTGCACGTTGTTGTGTCTCTTGGGTGACACCCACACATGTCTGGTCTCTCTAAATCTTCTAGGATATTGCTCTAGAATCATAAAAGGTTTGTACAGTCCAAGATGTGCCATGGAGAAACACTGAGCTGGGGATAGAGGCCCAAGTACAGACTTCCTATTGGCTAGGTAAATCGATTATCACTGTAAGTTCTTTGAGTTCTGTTTCTTTGTCTGCAAAATGGGAATAATAATAACACTTGTGTGGCCTCCCTTCAGAGACACGCTAACAGTAGTGATGTCAGGCACGTATGTTCTGTGTTTTGATTTATATTGAGCTTTGGTAAAATGTCTGTTCAAATATTTTATTTTTTTCTCGTTGAAAGTGACTGGATAAGAGCATGGGGAGAGAGGCGGGCAGGGACCAGTAACAGGCGGTCAAACACAAGTCTTTCTCTCTTTGATTTTTGCTCCCTCTTCCTGGAGCATGGAGCTTGGGGCTGAGAGTTCCATTTCTCATTGTGTCATGGTCTTTGGGTGACCAGTTCCCATGCAACAAGCAGCAAGAGGACAAAAACCAAAACAAACAAACAAACAAAAAACTCTTATTGTCTAGGGAATGTGAAAGGATCAGACATTCTGTGCCATGAGTCACGGTTAAGATCAAATATGAGAACAAGAACTAGCATCCCTTTTGCTTAAGGATTTATGATATCTGCACCAGGACCTAGGAATTTATACATCCTATCGTTTATTTTCACTTTCCAGTGCCAGGAATTGAACCCTGCTCCTTTGCATGTTAAGGAAGAACTCATCACTGAGTGACAGCTGGAGCATGTTCTTAATATAAATAAAAATATTATAATGTGAAATGAAAGTCAAAGTTTATTATTGGCCCTTAAGGAACTAACCTGCAATGAGATTCCATTAGGAACCTCTAAGAGTGGTTAAATCAAATAGACTTACTGTACCAACTGTTGAAAATAATGACAGGAAGTGGTATCCCCAGACGTTCTTCATGGGGATTTCAAACGGTCCAGCTACAACTACTTTGGTAAATAATTGAGTAGATGCACAAAAGGTTAAGCTTATGCATGTCATGTAATACAGTCATTTTCACTTCTAAATTTCCATGCAGCAAACACAGAAACCATATATATCCTCACAAAGACTAGCACCTGAATGTTTGCCTTCTGCCGTATGTGCAGTCACTCCAAACTGGAAAGAATTCAATTTAACTGTTATCTACAGGAGAACAGATATCCATAGTAGGATAGGAATACACAGCAACTTGGATGAATTTCAAAATAATATGGTATGTGAAGAGAGGCAAACCCTGCATAATTATATTTATATAAAATTCTAGACAATGTGAACTATTAGTGATAGCAAGCAGGCTGATGATAGAGATGGTGGGGATGATTGGAGTGATTACAGAGGAGCCTAGAGTTTGTGGGAATCATGGGTATATTCAACTCATCACCTCTCATAGTGATGTTTTAAATTTAAATATCAAAATATATCAATTTATACACTTAAATTCATCCAGTTTTTTGTATGTAAATTATAAATCACTGAAGTTATGAAAAGGGGGAATATTAGAATAAATGTCTATCAATGTAAAGAAAATCAAAACAAAACCCAAGAAAAACAAAGAGGGTTCAAAGGCTCCACTGAGGTAATGCTTAAAAGACTGCCTGTATCTCTGTGCTTTGCTTCTGAATGTTTGCCATCACTGTTATCTCTCAGCATGGAGACAAGGGAAATTTCCAGTAAGGGAATGAGGCAGCTTCTAGGGGCTTCAGACTTAAGTTTTCCCACTCCACCCAGTGGAAAGTGCCAAGTTAAGATTGTAACACACCTCCCTGGGCAAAGGTCTTTCATAATCTAGCACATCATAACCCAGTTTTCCTTTAGGGCTTGACCGTGTTCTAGCCCCTCACTGTGGCCCTCACTCCAGAATACCGTGTGAACGTGTGCCAGATTGGCCTAACGTCTGGGGATGTTCCCTGTGCAGTTGCGCGCAGGGATTTCCTGGGAGGACCTTGGAAAGGGCGAAAGATTGGACCTAGGAGTGTCTGGTGATTCTCACTCACTTGATCTGTGTGTAAGGCCCTCCAGGGAAAGGGTCCCTGTGGCATGTTATCTTTCCCTCCCCCTCCTCTCTTGCCTGCAGTTCAATTAACAGTGGCAAGCAGTCAAACACAATACTGACATTCAAATGGTGGTTGGTTTTTTTTCCCTCAAAGGGTTTCCATGGAAACCTTCGTTTTCTTACCAACTCTCATAGACAGCATAAGAAATATGTAAGGCAGGATGATTTTACCTACAACTTTTTTTTAAAAAAAAAAGCAATTATAAATACAATGTATGGTCATTTAAGACTATTTCCAGGAACAAGTATGGAAAACTATCAAGAAAAAAAAATCATCTGAAATTCAGTCTTCAGCTATGATCAATGCTCTGTCCTTCTAATGCAGATAGAGTATATTCATTAATTTGATTTTTAAGTCACACTGAGCACACGCTGTACCAATATTTTGCAACTTGTTTTTCTTCCACTTAGTACAGAGTAGTCAGCTCTTCGTATCCTTAACTATGCTTTGAGAACAATATTTTTAAAGGGCTATTTCCTAGTCCATTGCACAGGAACACATGATTTATTTACTAATTTCCTACGGTTTGACAGCTTATTTCTAAGTTTTTGGTATGACATATAACTGTAGCCTTTCCGGAGTAGCTGGAAGGCTTGTGTGCTTTTGGAGGGCCTATAACTTCACACAACAGCTTTGGCTTAGAGCATGTTGGACAGCAACTGCAGCACTGAATACCCGAGTTCCCTGGGAGTCGGCAGCTCTCCTCCCAGGGGTTCAACAAGAGAAAGTTAAGCTAATATTCACAGTGACAGTGCTGGTCTTTGTGGGGACTTGTATAAACATCAGTCAACAGCCAAACGCACAGATGAACCATAGTGTGTTGGGGCAGCAGAACGCCACGGAACAATGAGAATTAACTGCCTTCCGTGACGTGCTTCTACGTGGGTGATTCACACAGCATCATATGGAGGGAGGAAAGCCAGGCACAAAGAACATAAAACAGAACCGAGCACCATTGATCCATTGTGTTGGAAGACAATGGTTTCTCATATAAGAGAAGGCAAAGGGTGCTCTGGGTTTTTAACTTCTTATTTTAATTTATTCTTTATTTTTAGCTGGAAAAATTAAAAAAATATTCTTTGACAGTTTTATACGTATATACAATGTGTCTTGATCATATCTGTCTCCCATCCCTCCTCTGCCCCTCAGACTTCCCTAATATGCGCCCCTCCACCTTTGTGTTCTCTTCATTTCTATAACCCACTAAGTCCAGTTAGTCTTGTCTGCATGAGCGTAATTACCTATCAGCGGCCACAGCCTGGAAGGAAGATGTCTCTCTTGTCCATAAACATTCATCGATTGCCTGTAGTTCCTCTGCGATGGGAGCCCCTCCTCAGTCCATGCTGGGATGATGACTAGCTTGTTCTGGACTGGCTTGATCTTGTATAGGTCTCTTACAGGTAACCGCAGCTTCTCGAAGTTCATGAGGGCAACAGCTATGTTGTGTTGAGATGACAGGATTCCATAGCACTCTTCCCAATTCTCTGGCTTTTGTGTTCTTCTGTCCCCTTCTTCTTCATGTTCCCTGAGACCTGTAGGGCTTGATGCCGATGTTTTGTTTAGAGCTAAGGCCTCAACATTCACTGGCAAGTTACCAGTCTCTGCACCCACTGCTGCCCTCTGTGAAAACCAGTATCTCTGAGCCAGACCAAGAGCAGCAATTACCCGACATCAGTATTTAATAGACAGTTTAACAACATAGCCATTTAGCCAAAACAACCATAATGGGTCTCTCCTAGGGCTGAAAACCTCTCCAGCCACGGACTTCTGGCTGGTTTTTTACCAGATATCAGTTCCCTATTGTGGAGCAGGCTTCAACTCTAATCAGAAAACAGTTGGGTATCTCCATTAGAGTGCACAGCCCTGGTGCAACAGTGGTGCATTTGAGATTTTAGCCTTTCTCTGGTGCTGTGGGGTGAATCTAGGGCCTCGTGCATGCTAGAAGAGTTCTCTACTAATGAGCTCCGGCTCTGGGCTGGGTGGACGATTAATCTGCATGTAATCCTCATCAGGGAAACTCACTGAGCTATAGATTTATTAGGTTGTGTTTTCTTTTTGAGACGGTCTCATTGTGCGGCCCACACTGGCCTCGAACTGATGATTATCTTGCTTCAGCCTCCTGAATACTGAGATTGCAGATGTGCACCACCCTGGCCAGCAGAGCTATGTAATCTTATGACCTGTATGCTCGAGAACCATTATGGGATGAATTGTGTCCTCCCCAATACACCACTTGAAGCCCTAACTCCTGATGTCTTTGGATGTAACTGTTTCGGTGGAACCTCCACTGTGGCCCCACCTCTCTCTCTTTCCAGACTCCGTCTTCAGAAAGCCCACAAAGCAGCGTCTCCTCCCGCTGAGATGCCTGGGACCACACCCACAGGGTATTTAAGACTCGGTCCATAGACCTGCCACATGATTTCTCTCCTGCCTCCCCTGAGAGTCACCCGGGAGTTGCTTTGCTCTGTTTATTAAACCTGGTTTTATTAATTCGTCCAGGTTTGGCTTATTGCGTCGTCAAAGAAACCCCGTAACCAGAATTTTCAAAATACTTATCAGAAGCTGTGTGTGGACATAGGACTCTGAAAGAGAAATGGGTTATTAGGGTGGGTGAGCCTTAGTCTTTATAAGGATTGGCATCCAATAAGAAGGAATCAGGACACAGACACACACTACAGAAAGATGACATCATGAGAACACAATAAGTCATAGAAGGTGTCAGACACAAGTGAAGAAGAGGGACCTTGAAGAACCCTAACCTGACAGCACCCAGACTTGGATTTCTAAATTCCAGAATGTGAGAGAGTAACTGTTACCTTTTAAGACAGCCGGTCTGTGGTACATGGTTGTGGCAATCCCAGCAAACTAACAAGAACTGAACTGGCTATTCCTTTCAATATGACACTTGCAATGAGCACGACTTGAACCAAGTTGGTAGTCTTGTTTCCAAACCTACTTTTCTATTTTTCCACAAGAGATTGGCATCAGTACTACGAGGCATCAAGAGTGTCGCTTCTGTGGGCCAACTATTGTTCTGAAGAGGAAATGTGTGGCCCCCTTTCACAGTCAGTCAAAGCACGCCTTTCTTTGCTGGCTCGTGTGTGCTGTGTTGACAGCTGTTGCTGTCAAAGAGAGAAATTTGCTGGAACCCCGAAACCTGAACTTTTTAGCGGGTGGTGGTGTTTATTAAAAAACCAAAGCCACAGAGAAACCCTGTCTCGAAAAACCAAAAAAAAAAAAAAACAAAAAAACCAAAAAAACAAAAAAAACCAAAAGACCAGCCTGGTCTACAGAGCTAGTTCCAGGACAAGCTCCAAAGCCACAGAGAAACCCTGTCTCGAAAAACCAAAAAAAAAAAAAAAAAAAAAAAAAAAAACCGACACTGGTCATGAGAGGTCTTGCTAATCTTCGACACATTCAAAGGACGGAACCGTGTGGGAAGACCGCGTAGGTCCTCGCTATTTCATACGGGTGAGATTCCTGTTATAGATACTAGGAGTCTCATGTTAGAAGCGACACGGTTTGTGATACTTTTCACTCGTGGACGTGGTACAGTTTGTCCAAGGTCACAGCCACAGAATTGTCAAGAAACTGAAACAGATGAAGCATCACTTGAAATGGAAGCATCGGCCAGTGTCACTCACAGAGGCTGCCACTTAGACCTGTCTTACCGCCATGCCATTCAGAATCTTCTAATTTCCTTTTCTGTTTCGTCTTTTACATAAAACTCAAACTTTTTTTTTTTGCTAAGTTGCAAAGAATAACAATGAATATATCTCCAGGGCTTTAAGAACATGATCTTAGAAAAATTCCATCCTTTTGAAAATAAGAAGGCAATGAAAATTCCTTGACTAGCCAGGCATGGTGGCTCATTCCTTTATCCCAGCCATTGGGAGGCATAGGCAGGCAAATCCCTGAGTTTGAGGCTAGCCTGGTCTACAGAGTTAGTTCCAAGATACTAGGGCTACATAGAGACTCTGTCTTGAAGAACAAAACAAAACAGACAAACATTCCTTAACAAATCACAAATCTTTTAAATGTTTTGTGTGTGTGTGTGTGTGTGTGTGTAGCCTACATCTGCCTATGTGAAAACACCTGGAATGTTTTGTCATGAGTGTTTCTTAGCAGAAAGATGTGAGAGCAGTTTCATTTATGTCTGAAAAAATAAAAACAAAGCCCAAATTAGGCGATTTATGAGTTACTATGGTTTTGATGTTCCAATGAGACACAAGGCTTGGAAGAGGGAGTGAAAAGCCCGCAAGTGGTGTCGCGGAAGACTTCTGCTGCTCTGGAGGGGCACGTTTCTGAGGGCGGCTTCTCTGTCGGTAGGTTTACAGTGGCGGAAGGTGTCTCCTCTGGTGTTGCTTGTAAAGTTAGCTCTGCCCTGCACTGAGGACCACTGAACCAAGTGGATGACTTATGCAGAGGTGCACACAGCTCCTACAAGGAGCGGTGCACAGGTTCATACCACGTCACTCCTTTGGCCAAGGTTGGCATTGTCTGGGAGTTTCCTGTCTGGAATCACATTCGCTAATGGCTTTTAGGAAGTTAATACGTGAATAGATAAAAACACATTTTCCCCCTTTACTGGCTTTATCAACTAATGTGTCTTATGATGTTTTAATGAGGGATTTGTTAAGGGTCTTAAATATCTTAAAAAAAAAACCAAACCACTTAAAATCATTAAATCTTAAAATAAAGATATATTAGATACGGATCCTATCCAGATTTAGTGATTAGTAAGATGTGGGCGTATTTGTTTCAATTAGCTATCCTTTTTCCTTTATTGGTAATGAGGTGAACACCCTCATTTTGAAATGCCTTTAAGTCCTATATTAGTTCCCAGCTATTAGGATAAGCTTCAGAAAGCTTCAGACGATCACTAGGAACTGGAATTGAACCACTAGGATCGAATCTTTGTTCAATCCTTCTTTAGTTTCCCTTTATAGTTTTCTTACCCCGACACATGCCTGTGTAAGTTCAGTGTCACAGATGATTTTAATTACTTAAAGCGTCTGGATATTCAACTAACATCTCTGCCCTCGCTCATGCTGTTCTGCCTACCTGAGCGCCTCCCACCACAGTGCCACACAGAGGAAGTTCTGCTCAGTGACCAGACCCTGGGTACCAGCTCATCTCCCATCTAGAGGATGGGTAGACTGTATTTCTCAGCCCCCGTGCCCCAGTCACTGCCTCTGGGTCTTGTCCATAGACATCTAACACATTGATTATCCCCTTTCCCTCCTCTGTACAGAACCTCAAAGCAAATACCAGAGCAGCTGAGCTGTATAAACTGGTGGCTGGAGATGGGTAGAGTCTTGTCCTCAATATTGAAGAACAGAGCTTCTCCCCAACGATTCAGAACTTTTCATAGTTCAAAGTCATTATTGGGTCTAGCTACTAATACATGGAGCCTTTTTCTTATGATAGCTGGCATTGTCTTAAAAAAAATAACTGTCCTTCAGGCCCTGCTTAGAGTCACCCCTGTCTCTACCACCATACTTCTTTTATATTTCATCTTTTATTATTTAAAGCAAAATTTAAGTTTAAATATATTTTGACCATCTTCTTCCCTTCCCTTAAGTTCTTCCAGATCCTCTCCTCTTCCTTACCCACTCAACTTTAAGTTCTTTCTCAAAACAAAACAAAATAAAAAAAAAACAAAACAAAACCGAACAACAAAATGCCCAAACCTGGAAAACAAAATACAGTATCTTCCAAAAAAAAAAAACTAAAAAACCCCACCAAACTATAACCAAACAAAAAGTGCACACACACACACACACACACACACACACACACACTCACTCACTCACCCCTGTGTAGCCTGTTATTTGTTAGTCAGCTACTCCTGAATATGAGATCCGCCCTGGAGTGGTTGATATGTGTCAGTCCTTTGGAGAGACTGATTTTCTTCCTCCCAGAAGGTATAAGGTGTATACATAAGTGAGAGTTCAGTTGTTAACTTTTACCCTAGTGGCTAGGTTTACATTTATTCTTTCATTAAAAAAACATAGCAAAATAAAATATAATAAGATAAAACAAAAACTATCACAGTAAAGTTGAACAAAATAGGCCAAAGGAAGGAAAAGAGCCCGAGGGAGCGCACAAGAGTCAGAGATCCGGTTTTTCTCACCCTCGGGACCCTCATACAACACTGAACTGGAAGGCATAGTATATGCACAGAGGACCTGGGGCACACCAGTGGAGGCCATGTGCTTGCTGCTTCCATCTTTGTGAGTCCTATGAGCTTTGCTCATCTTGACTTAGAAGGCCTTGTTCTCTTGCTGTCCTTTCTCCCCTCTTCCTTCCTCCTCTTCCGTGCCTTTCCTGAGCTCTGAGGGGAGGGATTTGAAGGAGACCTCCCATTCAGGGCTGAGTGTCCCAAGGTCTCTCACTCTGCATAATGCCTGACTGTGGACTCTATACAGTCGTACTTCTTTGTTCCTTAATTACAAAAATTTCTCTCCGTCTTTCATTACATGGTGTGATGATTAATATTAATTATTCATTTCATGAAATTTAGCATCACCTAGGAGATAGATACTAGATGTGTTTACGAGAGTATTTCTAGAGAGGTTTGCCTGAGCCAAAATAGGCCTCTCTCCCCTTTCAAGTTGCTTTTGTCAAAAATTTTATCCCAGCCCCTGGGAAAGTAACAAATGCAGATGGTATCATGGGTTAAGTTCTGTCTTCCTGCCCCCGATATTCATACTCCGATGTCCCAACTCCCATCGCTTTGAAGTACAAATACATTCATAAATAAAGTCTTCAAAGTGGTGATGAAGTTCAAGCGAAATCCCTAGGGTGGGGCCTTAACCCAAAATGACCTGTGTCCTCGCAAGGAAGGTAAGAGATGCCAGGGGAGCACTCACAGGGGAGAGCCCATGCGAACACAGAGGGAAAGCAGCCAGCTGCAAGCCACGGACAAGCCTTAGGCCAAGACACGCTGGGTGCCGCTCAAAGTCCCGCTTTCTAGTCAGCGCTCTTTGACCACTGCAGAAGTATCTGCTTTTCGGCACAGAAACTTTGCCCTGTCTCCTGGCCTCCACTCATAGGCTCCTTTCTGGCTTGATCATCCGCCTCATTTGCCTCCACTCACATTTTACACTATTCTCTTGCTGCTGGGCTGTGAGTGGCTGATGGTGGTCTCTGGCTGTGCACAGGTGCACACAGGTTCAACGCACTGGAAACTGCCAGGCCTTTTTCTACTCCTCAAGGCAATTTCCTTCCTCTGAACGGCCTACTGCACTGTATTTTTGGTGACAGATAGGCAGCTGGGACTTCATGCGCAGATATTTTTGTGTGTGCTTGTGACTCTTAAACCACCCAACCTCTTGGGCTCCTCTGCAGGATGTAGCGACAGCGAGCCTGCCCCCTGCTGCCTGCCCCCTCCTTGCCAACTTTGTTCCTGGTTCAGGTTTGCCTAAATGTGCCTTGTGCGTAGAAAAACACAAGCTTCTCCACTTGTCATCCAGATGTTTCCAGATATTGTTATGTTTGTGAGTTGGGAACATCTGGATGTCTGGCTGACCCTGACTTTGCATTGCATTTTTGTTTGTTTGTTTTTATCCTGAGTTGTTGACTCATGACACTTAAGAGCATCCTGAGACTAGGTTAAATAATGTTGCCGTTCCCTTTCACCCGTCCGTCTGTCCGTCAGTCCATCCACCCACCCGTCCATCTACCCACCCGTCCATCCACCCGTCCGTCCGTCCGTCCATCCACCCACCCATCCATCCATCCACCCGTCCGTCCGTCCGTCCATCCACCCACCTGTCCATCTACCCACCTGTCCATCCACCCGTCTGTCTGTCCGTCCATCCACCCACCCATCCATCCACCCGTCCGTCCGTCCGTCCATCCACCCACCCGTCCATCTACCCACCCGTCCATCCACCCGTCCGTCCGTCCGTCCATCCACCCACCCACCCATCCATCCATCCATCCATCCATCCATCCATCCATCCATCCACCCGTCCATCCTTTATCTATTTGGCCAATATTTACTGAAAATCTCCAGTGATTAAGAACTATACTGAAAAGTGGGAGTCCAACATAAGCTTCCAGTCTAGAGGGTACAGAGAAAATAAACATTGCAATAGGAGGAGAGGTGTGGAAGCTCACCGAGGGCTGAGAGTTAACTAAAATGTCCCCCACTCCCTAGGATGTCTATATGAAGACCCAGAGAAGAGTGGACGGAAAAGGACAACGAGAGAGTTCACTAGACCGGGGGAGAATGGCTGTGCAGTTGCTCTTCATAGGAGTCAGTTCAGAAAGGCTGGGTCAGTTGCAGAAATGAGACAGAAGGCAGCACGCTGAGTCTGAGTGTGAGGGTAGAGGCAGTCTATGTGCTGCTGAGGTCTAGAACCTGGTACTGGGTGGAAGGCGAAGATTTGGGGATCGCTGCATAGCACATGTACTCAATGGGCAGATCTGCAGGGATCCTCAAAGCTGGTTAGGATGAACAGGCAGCCAGCAGTATGGCTGCTGAAGGAACAGTGGGATTCAAGAACAAGGTTATCGCTGACAGCGTGCAAGAGGCTGAAAAACAAGATCCTGGCTGAAGAACAGAGCCTGCTCAGCAAGCTGGGGAAGGTCAGTGGCTCGGTGAGATAGGAGGTTTCCTGGTGGTTCGTGTGGGAAAGGGGTGGTGGAGTGAGCAGAAGGTGAGGCGAGAACACCAAAACCTTGCCGAAGTGCATTGGCTGTGATGGTGGGATAGACACTGACCTAGAGCCGAAGCCGTGCTGTATGGGAGCCTCTGTTAAGATGGAAGCGAAGGTAGCATATTCAAGTGTGCTTACACTGTCGCGCCAAAACATTCCATTACCGGGGGTTGGTTGGGTTTCCAAGGAGGGCAATGAAAAGTGGGGCCCACTCTGATGGCACGTGGCAGCCGCGACTGATCTCTAGACCAGATCGTGAGAGTAGAATCGCCTCTTCTATATTCTGCCTGTGACCTTCAGGAAGGACTGGACCTCTCTAAGCCTTGCTGTCTTTGTCCGCAGCGCAGCGATAGAACCTTCTCTCACTGAACTGTTTAAAAGCCAAATGGAGAGCCGGGTGATGGTGGCACACGCCTTTAATCCCAGCACTAGGGAGGCAGAGGCAGACGGATCTCTG
>NC_022009.1:102405384-102427410 GCF_000317375.1 Microtus ochrogaster
GCCTGGTCTACAGAGCTAGTTCCAGGACAGGCTCCAAAGCCACAGAGAAACCCTGTCTCGAAAAACCTAAATAAATAAATAAATAAATAAATATAAAAAAGCCAAATGGAGTGATTTGCCTAAAGCAACAGCTCTGTGTCTGTCAATTACTGACTTGTGGCGTTCCTATCATACTGTAGGAGGATGGCTGTAGTGCTTTGGTGGTCTGTCGAGAGTGCAAACGTCCTCTTCTATCCTGAACGGGTGAAGACTCATTCCTTTCTGCTCTGATAGAGACTCTCTCCCTGAACACCATGCCACATACAGCCCCTGCTGATCTCTGTTCTCTAGACCGTATCACCATGTGGAGAGCCGACAGCATAGACCAGCAGCAGGGCACACCTACAGGAAACCCAGCTTGTCTGAGCTGGTGACTCAGGAAACCGCAGCTGTGTGACTTTGGGCAAGCACAGCCTCCCTTTCTCTGAAGAGCTGTGGTCTGGGGACCTTCAACAGAGCTGCTGGGGCACGGCATTCAACATCTGAGATTCTTCAGTTTGAACATCACTGCCATATCTTTTGTGCTCCAAGAGAGTGTGTGGAGGGAGGAAGGCAATGCCTCACTTTCCACAGCAGAGACTATGGTTTGCTTCCTACCTCCAGTGGGCATGGTCGTCCAGTGGGTGTGGCTGTCTTCAAGTGGACTTTTCCCCCTTTGGAATTTGTGAAAGGTGATTTGAACAAAGGTGAGCCTTTAAGCAGGGAACTGAGCCCTCACTGAATGAAGAAACTAACTGAAAACCTTACTTAAAAGCTGAACTTCATCCAGTTACAAAATGGGGACTTCTGTCAATCGCAGGTGGCTCATTCTTCAAACTTGGTTCAAACTTGGCCAATGTCAAGATGTAACTGGTCAGTGGAACCCCATTTCTGTATTCTATTCCTTCTATCCTTTTGTCCACAAATGCAGCCGGACTCCCTTACAGCTCAGGACCTCTTGGAATCTTCTAAGAGTTAGTGAGTGCTGATTGTAAAGACACAAGCTCTACAGAAACAATCTGGTCATCATTTTGACTTTCAACAAGATGCAGGTATGTATGTAAGAGAGAATTCTGTAGTAGCTGGCAACCAGAGGGGAGACTGATGCGCAAGGCCCTGCAGACAGTCTCTGCCTGGTCACCTCAGGCCTCTTGGCCTAGTGTTCCTTTCCAGTCTTTTTCCCACAAGACATGGGAGTTTAGCAATTCATCTCCCTCCTTCGCTCTCCATGAATGTGACTTACGTGTTCACCCAAGATAATCTGCATTGCTGCTGGGGTGGGGTGGGAGGAAGAGTCCTTCATAGATACTGAAGACTTAGCAAGACAGAAATGTATCTCCACCCTCGCAGGGTTTATCAAAACGAGGGCAGATAGATAATAAGCTTATTGAACAAAGAAGAGAATTAAACCTCTGTAGGAAACATTTTCTCAATAAAACATCTCTAGATTTGTATAAAATCCAGCTTCACAGACTATGTATCTTTCAGTATAATTTTAAGACAGTAACTATACATGAAAGTGTATATTTTGACTGAAAAACTCAACGCAATACTTAAACAAAATGACTTCTAGAAATAATCTTGAGTTGCATTTACGTACAATAATAGGAAGTCTGATTCAGGCAGGTTCTGAAAAGAAAGGCTTGCGCCTGGGCTGCCTGCACTGTTCGCATTAGGCTAGGAGAAGAGCGACAGCACATAGACCTGACTTTGTGGGACTTTAAGAAAACCCAACAATATCACTTTTGGGTATATATCCAAAGGATGTGCAACCGTACCACAAGGACATGTGCTCATCTATGTTTATAGCAGCATTGTTTGTCATAGCCAGAACCTGGAAACAACCTAAATGCCCCTCAACCAAAGAATGGATAAGGAAAATGTGGTACATTTACACAAATGGTACATTTACACAACAGAAAAAAAATAACAACATCTTGAATCTTGCAGGAAGATGGCTGGAGCTAGAAAACATTGTTTTGAGTGAGGTAACCCAGACCCAGATAGACAATTATCACATGTACTCACTCATAAGTGGTTTTTAAACATAAAGCAAAGAAAACCAGCCCACAAACCACAATCCCAGAGAACCTAGACAACAATGAAGAGTCTAAGAAAGACATACATGGATCTAATCTGCGTGGGAAATAGAAAAAGACAAGATCTCCTGAGTAAATTGGGAGCATGGAGACCTTGGGAGAGGGTTGAAGGGGAGGGGAGCAGAGAAAAATGTAGAGCTCAATAAAAATCAATTAAAAATGTATATAAAGGCAAAAGCAAAAATAAAATAAATAAATAAAATAAAAAACTGTATTAAATAAAAAAGAAGCAATGATGTAAGCGCTGTGCACTCTGATGGTACAGTTTATCATTTATATACAGATATATGGTTGTTGACTATATTGTTCCGTTAAGAAGTTGATAAGAAGGCTTGGATTGATGTGACCAACATTATAACTTTTCCCAGAACTCAAAGGAATCAGCCTCTTGTCTATGAACACTTTTACACAGACAGATGACTTTCAGAGTCTGTGTCTGATGGTAAGAATGCCAGAGAAGAGTTAGAGAACGCGGGGCTCTGATCGTGTGCTGTCCCAACCAACGCCTGGAGACTCTGAATGCAGCCTCCTCCTTCCCAGGGATGATGGATTCCTTTTGTGAGGGAGGAGTAGTGTAGAAAATGGTTCTTGAGTCAAAGACGTTTAGGGGGGACGCTGTGGCTCTGTCTTGATGATCACTGCTACTGTAAAATAACTTTTGAACAAAAAGTGTAAAGTGATTCCCCCATGAAGTTCAGTCAAGTTTTTTTTGCCAGATGAGGTGGCCCAAGTCTATGAGGCTTTTTTTTTTCCTTGAATGGTAACTATGGAATTGTAGGAAGTGTTCCACAAAGGATTTCCTTTGGTCATTGTTGGTTTTTTCTTTCAGTTAAAAAAAAAAAAAAGTGTTTGGTGCTGAACAAGAATTCTTCTCTTTGAGTTCAGCAATGCAGAGTTTAAAAGGCCAGGGCCGGATCTAGGTCACAGCCGTGGTTTCCTCCTTGCGTTGGACCTAATGCTTCATAGCCCATCTCTTTAAATATTGGGAGCAGAACTCTGCATTCCTTCCGGCTTTTTCATTCTTGGTTATGTGAGCAAGCAATGTTTCCCTCGGATCGGCACAAGGGACATTTTACTCAGTGCAGCAACCACAGCTCAAAATTATCTTTATAGGGTAGTCTGAGTCACCTAGTCCCAGGGGCAGCCTAGGGAGGCCCTGTGGGCCCAGGGTCTGTCTGTCTGGAGGAGGTGTCCTCAAAGGTCACCAGGAGATAGAAACCACTGGAGGGACCGATCTACACAAACCATTACAGTTTGAGGAAGTGGCTCACGGGATTATGGTGGTCTGCAAATCCCACAGGATAGACCACCAGGATGAACACCCAGGCAGAGCAGATACTGTGGGCAGGTAGAAGGCCCAGGGCTGTGGGATCCCCTCTGTGTAACAATATTTGTTCCCTTTAAGGTCTCAACTGCTGTATGAAGCCTGCCAGCATGAGGGAGTACTGTCTCTTTGACTCAGAGTGAACCTATTCCAGTTGGGAAGTGCAGTCTCAAACCTCTGTCACAGAAGCGTCTGGAGTCTCAGAGGAACTGAGTAGCTATGGTCTAACAAACCTGACACAAATTACCCAGCACTGTGGGTGTGAGAATCACAGACACATACACATCCTGACACAGACTCACAGACACACATATACACACGTGCACACAGACACCAATACACATGCACAGATACACACACATATCCATAGGCATATACACACATTTACAGTCACACAGACACAGACATATAGACATAAACACACACAGAACAGGTACATCGAGACACACAGACATACAGAGACACAGACACACACAGGCAGACACACAAAGACAGACAGACAGATACACACACACACACACACACACACACACACACACACACACACACACACACGGAATCCTGTCCATGGAAGGAAAGGAAAAGCAAGCTTTGGATAAAGACATTCTCTCCTTCCTTTATGCCCTGGGAAACAATAGGGAAAGTCCGTGGTCTCTGGGAGTACATGACTCACTAGGAGAGACCCAGGCTGGAGACCTTTCAGATGCCGATGTTTGCCAGCTTCAGACTTCCTGAATTCCTGTGTTTGTGTAGGGACAGGAAGGGACCGTTAAATACTGGGTGCAGATGAAAAGTCCACACACACACACACACACACACACACACACACACACACACACAGACGGAGGGGGCCATGAGACAACATGTCAAGGTGAACTCTTGGCTTGCTGTGTGACTGGAAAGGTTACTTAACTCCTCTGTGCTCAGTCCTTTTATCTGGAAAACAAGAAATAGGAAACCTATACTTAGTAGGCAGCGAGCATTAAATGTGGTAGTAACCGTAAGACATCTATTACAAGGTTGCCTGATGCCTAAGTCCACGAATATGTAATATTATGGCAGTTATTATCATAGCCATCAGTACAGTGCATTTTAACTGTGCGTATGCACACATCACACGTGGTTTTTAATCCACAGAAGACAACATGGACTTATGGCAAATGATTAAATTAAAGAAGTTAAAAACAAGAATACTATATCAAACCCTATGAAGGTACCATGCAGAGCCCATGTCGGATACTGCCTAAAAGAGTATCTTCAGTATGGTGGTGGTGCACGCCTTTAATCCTGGCACTTGGGCAGGGAACAGAGACAGGCAGATCTCTGTGGGTTCCAGGCCAGCCTGGTCTACCAAGTGAGTACCAGGACGGACAGGGCTACACAGAGAAACCTTGTCTCAAAAAACAAAACCAAAATACATACATATATACATACATACATACATACATACATACATACATACAGACAGAAATAAATAAATAAATAAACAAAATACTTATTTTCTGTGGTACTTCGCTGATGGAACTTCATTGGATAAAATCTATATTATGTTTACTTTAAGTTAAATCAAGGCATTTCAATGTGTGAGAGAAGATGCTGGCCTGACATTGCAGTCAGTTAAACATAATGGGTTAGGGAAGATGAGCCGCATCAGGATGCCTTCTGCTCGGGAGAGGAGTAGGCGGTCTTTACCCCCCAATGCTCACAGGAGGCAAGCTTGCCTCCTGGGCCACCTGAGGTTCAGGTGCACGTCAGCCTGCTGGAATGAGAGCCTTTGCTCAGTAATGAGAGCTGGTCGGCCTGTGTGAGATCGGCTCCCTCTCCCTGATAAATGGCTTCACAGATGCTGCCAGCTTCATGCTCAATTAATCCCAGTTGAATTGATCAGCCAGTTATAAAGAAAACCATTAGCAATAAAGCAAAACTTCCCGAAGAGCTTTTCTAGAAGGAGGGCAGGAAGTGAATTGGTTTTTTATAAAGAAATTAACATGATGAACTGTGTTTGAAGAGGAAGGAGTAGCAGCCTTCTATCTGCTGGGCCGACTCCACACCAAGCGGGAGGGCAACACAGCCATCTCTTTCTCACCTACTCATCTTATACAGTTTAGCCTATGCTAGATTTGACTTTAAGCTAAGAACCTTTAGCTACCCGGGGGCACGTTAAGGTGGGGATATTAATTTGTCTGTGATTTCAGCATTCATTTATTAATCGCTGGTGTGTGTGAGCACATGACGCGTGTTTGTTCACCTTTGCCATGGCACACAATACAAGTCACAGGACAACTATGGAGTTGGTTCTCCCTTTCCGGTATTACATGGGTTTGGGGATCCGACTACGCTGTTTCACTAATCCACTGTTATTTTGTGGGTAAAGGGAAGGAAAACAAGTTAAGGAGTTGAACCCGTATTTGCTAAAGGCTGAGCGGAGCCTGAAGTGCGGTCCTGGCCTTTGCTCTTTGTGCTCTGTGCTGCATGTCCTTCAGGATCTCAGTCCTGACCTTTACCCCCGTCCAGTTCAGGTGCTCTTTGCAAAATCTTACACCGTTTGTATATTGTTTTAAAATATAACTTCGGTAGAGCTCATTTATTTTAGAGTAGAAGAAGCATAATAGGCAGTACTGAAGGAACAATACAGGAGTAAGGATTGTTTTTACTTCTTCACCTACAGCCATGCTTCCGAACGCCGTGTCTGTCCCTCTTGATTTCGCTCTTTCAGGGCACCCTTTCCTTTCAAGCATCAATAAACCCACAGGAGACATGATATTTTCTATCGTTTTTGCCCAACAGCGAAGTGTAAACGTCTTTCCATTTGTATAGACTAATTCCCACAACCCCATATTTGAGTTCTTGAAAAGTACTCCACCATATGGGTATGCTACACTTTACTCAACTACTTCTTTCTTTTGGACAACTGTTCCCAAATTTAAAAATGAGAAATAGAATGACTGTGTAAATAACTGATAAATATATAGAATAATGCGAATGTTCCCAACATATATTTGTTTTAAAACATCATGTTGCACATTAAAAATGTACTTAATTTTTACTTGACAAAAATAAAAATAAAGAAAACTTGGGCTGCTATAAATACCTCATAGCTTAACTTGTAGGCATATTAAAATATTTTAATTAATTAGATTATTGTTAGTATGAGTTTATAGTTATTATTAGTTTCATTCAAAGTGTTCATTTAAAAAGCACTACCATTTATTTTTACTCATCTATTAAGGAAAGTGATCAAATCATTGGGCTAATATAACTATGTAGTTAGTTCTAAATTTCCCATTAATATGAATCTTGACTTCATTAAAAATTTTATGAATTCAACATGGAAACCGTTCTGAATACCTTCCTAATTTTTTAGATAATGATAACATACAGATAGATACAAGGGCTCCTCTCCATTCCCATCATCTTCTCCGTAGCTTCCACTCACGATGCCAGGGCTTAGTGGTTCCAGTACAAGGGCATCAGTTTCTGTGTCCATGTGTACTTCAGGTTTGGGATGACACTGCACTTCCAGACAAGTTTTCTGTCCTTGGTCATAAGCATTCATTGACCTTTGTCCTACCTGGCTTTTCCATCTTCTCGAACTTCCTCTCTAAATCTGTTTGCACACTGAGATTTAGCTGTCTGAGACTCCACAGACACCTGGAAACCTTTGGCAGTAAGAAATTAAACTACGACCAAAGACTAGCTCAGCTCCAAGGTATTAACCTTCCTGGACACCTTGTCCCTCTCTGTGGTGCAATATAGACCCTTGTCCCCTAGTCCCTGTCTTTGATTGCCAGTGGATAAGAAAATCTCCCTTCCAGGATAAAGGGTGTTTCTTGCTTCCAAATCTCTTTCCAGAGAGATTTGGTGGAAGTCCCTTATGGGTGACAGCTAATCTCTGTCCTCACAGACCTATAGTGTTGACATATGCTTAGGGGAGACTGAGGCAGGAGAATATCTGTTAGCTAGGACTAAAGAGTGAGTCTAAGACTATCTTGAATCACCTACTGAGAACCTCTTTCAGAAAAAAGACTCCTTTTCCATCCCGGGTTCAATAGCTGTGATTCAGGTGTTTTCAGGGCCTTGCTGAGACTTGGATTTTTCCTCTAAAAGTGCGTTTGGTCAGTCATGGCTTAGAATCTAGGATCCACAGTGTACCTAGGAATGACTTAGGATCCAGGATCCATAGTGTGTATAGTAAAACTTAGAATCCAGGACCTGAGATAGGGTAGGAGGTAGAACCCACGACACTGACCACAGTTAAAACCCAAGACTCTCCAATTCCGTGAACATTGAATAGATTCTGACACATCTAAAATGGGTGCTAATTATAACTTGATTCTTTATTTTAAAAATTAAAGAAGCTTGTTTCTTTATAAAAAGGATACTACATAAGTTTGAATAAAATAAAAGTGAAAAATTCTGAATCTAAGAAAATGAGTCTATGCCTGTGGTAATTATAAGTAATTGGCCTTGATTAAGACTTAATTTGACTGTAGGCTTCATGGAAGGTCAGACCAGAAGTAAACAAGACATTACACCATGCTTCACACTGGAGGAGGCAGATCTGACTTGTCCCAGGGAGGATATTTACAGGGTGGTACCAAGCCACTGTGTCCCTTCATGGAAGAATGACCCAAGGCAAATGACTGGCACTCTGTATCACAGTTCAGAAACCTCCTTATAGTTAAAACGGGTCCACAGTCTTCAAGGTTGCTCTAAGGAGTACGCGGGAATCTTGGCAGAGTGTATACTGTATGAGGAATAGTCAAGATCAACTTGGTTCTTTTGTCAGGGACATGGTTAAGTAAGGCGCGGTTTGTTTTCACTAGGCTATATGTAGTCTTCCTTGGGCCTTGACCTAGCCACACTCTGTCAGTGACTCTGCAGCTTACACTGTGATGGTGTCTTTTCCCAAGCTGCTCACGTGGTAATGGCCACATGGGTTGCTTTGACTGTAACAGGCATGTGGACAGAAGCCTGAGCCTTGATGCTCGGTGACTACCTATACCATTGTATCATAATATGTATATTATGTGCATATATCTCCTCTGGCCCAAGGAAAACACTAGCTACTGAAACAAATTGCATCCACTCTGGAGCTCAGAGTCCAGATGAGCCTTATCAGCTGAGACCTCCGCGGAGGAGATGTGTGTTCCAGCGACATCACACTGTGAAGGTAATTTGTTACATTCCATGACTATGATAATAATGGACAGAAAGAGCAGACCTCCATGAACAAACATGGAAAGATGCCTGTAATAAGTGAGGAAGTTTAAAAAGAGCGATAGAGCTGAGCACAAGGGTGTTCATGTGTAATCTTAGCACCCAGGCTAAGGCAGGAGGGTTTCTGGGATTGTTGTGGCCAGCCTAGGCTATATAATAAATACTAAGTCAGCCAGGGACACATAGAAAGACCCTGTCTCAAAGGGGAAATAAAAGTATAATAAGAATAATATAAATTCTGGTTTTCGTTGACTAATACAAACATCCAGTCTGATTTTGTTGAAATAAAGATGTACACTATGCTTGCGCATATGAACATGGAAAACATAGAATTCACATCTTTCAAAGTCAGAACTTAAAAAGCACACCCATTATTTAAAGTGGTATTTTTTGTGCGTGTGTGCACACCAAAGGCTGTTTTGGTCCTCTTGTAAGTGGTGGCCCTATGTTAGGCCACCTATGACATCTCACTTGGTACAAATGTAAAGATGTCACAAGTCACAGAAATCCATCCACCCTGGACCGTGGATGGGACTGAGGCCGTGGACAGGAGGGACACTGGCCTGGCAGGTCAGATTCACACCGAGAGTTTTAGATTGACTGACAGTTCACACATCGTCCACCTCGAAGCTGTGTGAGAGTTCAAAGAGCCTGGTTTCATTTGGTTAGGAATACAGGCACGAATCAGCTATTCCAGGCAAGGCAAGCGGATGGTCACAGTCCTTGTGGAGCTGTCCAAAGGTGGCTTGCCATCGTTTGTGGGTTTGCATAACTCATCTTCATTGAGAGCTCCTGCAGTCTCCCAGCACAAATGCAAATCTCCAGGTTGGTCAACCTCTGGCAGTCTCTTCTATGTGTGTTTCCCCCTCCGAGGATTTTATAATGAAATTTTTTTTTTCAGGGAAGTAGCATTACGAAGCTATAAATCTCTCAAACCTTGTTAGGTGCTTGGCTTGTGTCCAATCACTTAGTCAATGAGCAAAAAGATAGTCATGGCTCATATCTCAGACAGTTGCTGGGAGCCTTAACTGAGATCATGCATTCAGAATGATGTTGTAGTCTGGGGCCAGGGCAAGCACCTGCACAATTTTTTGTTATCACTTGAAATATCATTGTAATTATTGCCTACTGGTAAATATTGATAAGACAGAGCTCTTGTTTCTAGAATCCTGGAAGTGGGAATGGCGCAAATGTGTAAGGTAGAGTAAGATACATGGTGATAAAAGTATTTCTGAAAGAAGAAAGTATTGACAATAGAATTTTTTGAAAAAATGCACCCTCCATGCTGTGTACACCAAGACTACACACAGGACTAGTTGTGCCCAAAGGTGGAAGGGACTTGGGGGGGGGTATGGGGCACAGGAATCCTAGGACTGAATCTTTGATTACCTTAAACAGTAGCAAGAAGCATTAGTCTTGTCTCCCAGGAAGAAACTTTTGTGTTTTGATTTCTCTTCTCACGTTATGCTAAGAGAATATCTTTTCCTTGAAAGAAATCTAGTACATAGATAATTGCATTTTATGACAGTAGACATGATACTTATTACAGTTATTTTTAAGATAGTTTATCATAGTCAGGCTACTTTTAGAGCTCGGAGCCTAAAGTTAGATTCTGGTTTTACTCTCACGGGGAATGTGACTTCAAGGAACTAAGGTCTCCTTCTTTTGTAGCCTTCTTGGTTCAGGAAGCAATTAGCTAGATTTCCTTCAAGGACTTCACCTGAGAGGGAAAGAATTGACTCAATATAAATCGCCCTCATAGAGCTTGGCTTAATGAATACCTCCTACGTGCCAACGAAGCTGAGTAACTGGGTAGTGTTGACCCTCCATCACTCACCAGTGATTACACCAAGATGTTTGAGCACGAGAAGGAAAACATATATTGCCATATGTCCTTGACCAATAGATAACCACCAAATATTAGCTCTTCTCAGAAAAATCAATAAAAATTCTTTTTTTTTTTTTTTTTGCCCACCAGCCTGCCTCTATTTTCATCACAGTTTTATCCAACTGTACCCTCTGGCTCCAGTTGGCATCAGCCAGCTCTTGTTAAATTCCCAGTGGAGTCTTGCCTGTCTTCTGACGACATGGCTTGGTTTCGTGTCTACTGCCACGTTTTCAACCTCGTTTCAGTCACTTGCGGGGAGCGATCTATAGGCTCCAGTGAAGGAAGGGTCAATGCTTTTGGCAAGCACAGGCTCCAAATTGCTGAAAGGTGGTCCAGGAGACTGTTATTTTAATCTGCATCAGAATTGTTGCACCCGCGAATTCCAGCCAGCCAGCGGAGAAAATAGTATATCGGCCAGCTAGCCTGGTGGCTTCCAAATCGTTGATTTTGAAGTCAACTAAAAGCAAATACTGGGATTTGGTGCTATCAGATTTACATCTGAGTTGATCTAGGGACATACTGAGGGTGCTTTACAGGGCCAGATATTTTTTGCCCTTGGTAACAATCTCCCTATGTCCTTGTTTGCCGTTTGTGTAACTGTGTCGTGCCCACTAATTTTAGCTTATTGGGTCTAGTTACTGAGACTTCTTGGTCTGGAGACATTCTGGCCTTGTGGTCTGTCTGGAGCTTAGGGACAAAACTGGTTTAAGTACGTTTTTGATGAGTGACTAAATAAGGACCCAGAGCTCACTTATCTTTTGTCTCCTTGAGGAGCTTCCTGTCTCAGCGTCTTTCTCCAGTGTCTTTGACTGCAGCTCCTTCCCTTCAAATGTCTACAAACTCTCTTCTGTTGGCTTTTCCTTGGATGGCTCTAGAACATTTCATAGTGTTGGGTGGTTAGTGCTGTGATTGTCACCCCCAAATTTCTCCCCTATATGATGCGATAGAGGGTTTTTTTTTTAAAATTTGGTCACTGTCTTCTACTGTCATGGGCTGTTTCATTTTCTTATGATTCAATGTCGTAAATGAAGTTATTTGCGTGGGTGGTGTGTATTGTGTTGCGTTTAATTGTGTGTTTTTGATTAACCAACCTTAAAACGGCTTTTATTTTGCCTTTCAAACATGGTTTTGAGGTAAGCGAGTTAAAATGCTGGGCTGTACGGTGTCAGGAGAGTATCTGGCACAGCACATAGGCAAGTAAGTAGGGGTACTTAATGACTGTTGGCTTTTCAGAGACTCCAGGGTTCTCAGCTGTCGAAAGGCAGTTAGGATGGGGTAGAGCCAAGCTGACAGGATGCTCATTCTTGCCCTGTGAACTTGCTGTCGAGAGGGCCTCAGGCGAGATGCAACATGACTCTGCAGGTGTACAATAGGTGTAGTAACAGCATGTTCTACATAAAGCTGTCATGAAGATCAAAAGGGAAAACAGATAACAGTACTTTTAACCGCGTGTGGCACGTCAGACAACTCAATGCATACATCGCTGTCAACATGACTTGTGTGACAGGTACTGTGTCAAGTGATTTCTCTGCAACTAGTTCAGCTCATCACTGGAAAAAAAACTGATCTGTTTACTTTTGTGTCTGAGAAAGATAATTTGGGGGAAAATTACTGTTTTTACTAAACTTTATTTTTAAAACCATTTCTTTGAAACTAACATTTCACCCACCCTGTGGATTGAAACGCTTAGTTCCTCTGTCTCAAGTTATTGTTTTCTCAGTTCACCGCCCCCCCTCAGGTCATATTTAGAAGACACCACCTCTCTGGCATCTTTATCGCCCTTTCTTCTTTCTGGCTTGCTTTTGGCTCGTGTGGCTTTTGATACAATTTCTGTTTCTCCATCCAATCTACTCTATGTACCACTTTCTAAAGTAGTTTCCTTTATAGAGTTCAAAATAAAGTGCCAACTCTCTGGCTTGAAACTTAAGATCTTTTGGTCTTGACCGTTTGGATCCTTCTCTTCTTGGTTTCCTTTGTCGGTTATTTCTTTTCTCCTGTTCCAACCCTTTGTTTTCACACTGATATTTATTCTTTTCCTCTCTTGGCGAAGCTGTTTATTAATTCACATGGCAGCCTCTCAGTAAAAGGTTGAAGCATTGTTTTTAAGGGGATGCTTGGACACGTCCTATACCCAGTCTGTAGCCCTCTTGCTTTTCCTCAGAGATTATCACCTTGGTTAGCACAGGTATGCTTTCCAGCATTTCTATGTTCACCTATGAACCTCTAAAGTGTGTGTGGGTGTGCCTTGTTATTTTGTGTGGGTGTCTATGACGCAAATAGCATCAACTGGACTTATCATTCTGCAATGTGTTTCTCTCCCTGCAACCATCTGTCCTAGCGATCTGCCCATCAACACGCATCCTAAATATCACTACTAATTCTCCAGACTTTGCAAGATCTTATTTATGGGCGGTGGTCTCCTCGGCTTGCCCGGTCACCCAGCCCAGATGTAACTGTGCAGCTATAGACAGCCTTATAAAGCTGAGGCTCCAGTTCCACTGTCTTTAAAATGGAAATAGTTATTTTCTGCCCTTCTTATAAAACTGTGTGGCACAAACAAAGCAATGTATGTGAAGGAACTTATATAGTTGTTTACATAAGAGGTCCTTGTAGTGTGGAAATACAAGATGTTGCTATTTAATTGTGTGACTTCTTAGAAGTTTAAATGGTATAGAATTTAAAGTTAATGAATAAATTAATAATTAGACCAAATACTTGGGTTATGGCTTTGCTTTCTCAAAGCTGCTGTGTCAGTTATTTTTATTTTCTCCTTATAATAGCAAAATTGGCCTTGGAATGAAGT
Organism: Microtus ochrogaster; assembly: GCF_000317375.1. Classification (NCBI taxonomy): domain Eukaryota; kingdom Metazoa; phylum Chordata; class Mammalia; order Rodentia; family Cricetidae; genus Microtus; species Microtus ochrogaster. The sequence continues at coordinate 102,418,737 of NC_022009.1, forward strand.
GGTATAGATATAACTTGCGCTTCATTTTTAAATTGGAAGTAGCAGGAACTTAAACATTTATTAGACCATGCATGTATGGTCTACCATTTGTCCCTATTATGAGAACTTTCAGATATCTATAACATTGAAAGAATCTGCTGGGATACCTGTAAACATATGTGGAGCTGACATTCATGCTTTGTTGTGTTTGTTTTATCATAAACCTGTCTGTCGATCCATCTTCTCACTCATTTATTCATTTATATATAATTTCTGGGGGTATATTCTAATGTAACCCACAAATATTATTAAAGTCTCTGGACTGGAGAGATGGTTCAGCTTTTTAAGTCAAGACTCTGAACGAAAAAAATCAAATTGAATTTCCCCAAATAATACGTATCAATTAATCAGACTTTAGTGTCTGCCTATAGTATTTTTTCCTTGAAAATGGGGTTCAATTTAACATTGCAAAAATCTTGACATATTACTGTATTTTTGCATGCTTTTCTTTTACTGAAGTGGTGAAACCTTCTTTTCAAACCTTTCATGTTAAAAAGCCTGAAACAGAGCTTTCTTGGATGAGAGGGACACAGGGGTCTGCAGTTTTTGCTCCCTGAGGTGGTCTCCAAGGCTCTTCCTGGACGGCTGCAGTGGCATGAACTATTCATATTGGATCAATTCACTAACCTCATGAACCTTGGTGTGGTCATCTATGAAGCAGGTTTTATATGGAGCTCCTTGCTAGTCATTTGCTTCTCTTTTGACATGGTGCCGAAACCCTTTGGAGACGTTTTCCTTCTCAGCCCCACAACAGAAAGCCTTCTTTTGTTTTAATGCATTCAGCACCAGAAGCTACATTTGAGATTGCGATATCAATGCCTGAAGTGAAAACCACAGTTAGAGGGGCTGTCTGTGAAGTGGAAGAAAAGTGGGAAAACAAGAATCCGACCTCAGTAGAGAGCAAAGTACCGTAGCCTGGGATACTTGTATAGCTACTCTGCCCATCTTCCAGGACTAAAAGTATCTCAAGAAATGTCTGTATCCTGTCAGGAATAATCTGCTTGGTACCTTCCAGGGCATGATGCTTTTGTGTGTGGGAGGGGACAGAGCCTTCACTCTAGGGCAAGAGGGCTCTATCCAGTGGGCTGCACCAAGCAGCTGACTGCACAGAGGGTGGACTCTTGAGTGGGAGCCTGACAAGGTGGGGTCAGAATCATATGAGCCAGGTGAATGTGATGGAGGATAAAGGCTAGCGTTATAGCAAGACCATGATTAGTCATCACCATCCCAGGACAGTGAATCCGGAAAAGGACGGGAAAAAGCGGGACTGTCTTGGGGGTTAGGCTGTGAAGCAGAAAGGGCAGAATGGGCCCAAAGCCTGGGGTACGGAGGGTATCAGGTGCTCAGAGGAAATCCGGACTACGCAAGAAATGTTACACGGTGTCTAGCTCAGCTTTGTGCTCTCAGCCTAAAGAAGTAAGTGGTAGATTGTAGATGGCAACTCAGCAAATGTTGATTAAAGGAAGGGGGAACGGGGAGAAAAAAGGGGAGTATGGGTGGATGAGTTTAACCGGAGTTGCAGAAGGTCTGGGCATGGGTCTGGTATTATTGCTGTGAAGTTGTCATAGAGAGCTGAAATATAACTTCTTTATCAACGACTATTATTTTAAACATATTTTGAGCAGAATTTACACTTTGTAAAGGGAGGGGAAGGCATTGCATGCAGATCTGAACAAACCTAAACCCACCCACACTTCCATACAATGGGTTTTGTTTTTTTTTACAATGTATTGTGTTCTAACAATTTTCATTCCATTTTTTGTCCCCCTTCCTCAAATACTGGTTTGTAACCCACAAGCCTAAAAATTTCTAGGTCCAATCTCTTTGATCCTTTCTAGGACAGTAATTGTTTTTGCAATGACCTCTTTCCAGAATTCTCTGTCTGGTATGTTCTCTCCCTCCCTCTCGGTCTCCTAAGTGGGAATTAGTAGCTTTTGAGGAACATCTAACTCATCCAGTCTCATAGGAAGCGATCACAAGTCCTGCTCTTGTTGTGATAGCACTACACAGTGCCCCTTTACACAGCAGTTGCCTCAAGAGCGTCGCTGGTCCTTAGCTGTCCCTCCTTCCTCTCAGCCGCCCCTTGCTTACCTCCTGCACCTCCCTTCTTTCACCAGTTTCCTTCAGAGGAAAGGTTTCTTTCATTGTCTCTTGACTGCACAAATCCCAAACCAGTTACTTCCTCCTTCTCCTCTTGCTCATCTTTATTCCTTCCACTTTTGACTGGATATTTTTGATCTGTGCTTCCTTAATAAGGACCCTTTTCTTCATCTATCTTAGGCATGAATGCATTCATTTATTTAATCCGCCTTTTAAATTTGGCATAAGTATGATTAATGAGTAAATACAAACCCAGATGCTTAAATGGAGAAAAAAATGACATATAGTTCCTGCTCTCAAACATTTTGAAGAGCAGCAAAAGGCTTAGATTGAACACTGAGTTGTCCAGGGCTTGAAAGAATAAGGTCACTAGATTATGACAAGCGGGTCAGAGGTAAAACTTTGGAGCTCTGCAGACCTGGATTTAAATCTTGGCTCTATCTGTTTCTCATCATCTGTGTTGGTGTATCTATCTTCTTTAAGTATCAGTGTTTCTTTAGTGAAATGGTCATTTTGGTATTTGTGGTATGTGATAGTTTATCCTGACTGTAAACTTGATTGGCTTGAGAGGTGCCTGAGAGATGGTAAAGCATCTCTCTGCACACGTCTGTGAGGATTAACCAAGTGGGGTAGGTAGGACCCACCCTGAACTACATCACCTATGTGTAGGGGGAAGGGCGCTTGTTCATTCCAGCCACCCAGAACCAAAATAACTACACAGAAACTCTATTAATTAAATCACTGCTTGGCCCATTAGCTTTAGCTTCTTATTGGCTAACCCTTATATTAATTTAACTCATTTTTATTAATCTGTATGTATATCACCACGTGGCTGCAGCCTACTGGGTAAAGTTCCCAGCGTCTATCTCCAGCGGCTCCATGGCTTCTCTCTGACTCCACCTTCCTCCTCCCATGCTATAGGCCAAGCCAGTTTCTTTATTCATTAACCAATAAAAGCAATACATAGACAGAAGGGCCTCCCACACTGCCTATGGACAGAGGATGTAGACGGGATAAAATGGGTAGAAGGAGAGAGTCTACGCACATAGACATTCTTTCTGCTTCCTGGCAGCTGTGGTATGAATGGCCCTGCTTCACCATCTTCCCTTAGCTGTCCTGGAGGGGCTGAAACATCTGGAACTCGGGGTCAAAATCAACTCTTCTCTTCTATAAGTCATTTCACCCAGATGTTCATCTGACTGAAACAGTGTTGTGAAGGTCATGCTATCTCATTTGATCCCACAAGGTCCTGCATGGCATGTACTGTCATTGCCTCAACAGATGAGGGAAACTGAGGCTCTCAGATAAGACCTCAGATGTTCTCACTTGAGAACCTGTGATTCTGGATACAAAACTACCTTACTTCCCTGAGCCTTAAAGAATTTGGGGTCTAAGCCGAGCGGTGGTGGCACACACCTTTAATCCCAGCACTCGGGAGGCAGAGGCAGGCGGATCTTTGTGAGTTTGAGGCCAGCTTGGTCTACAAGAGCTAGTTCTAGGACAGGCACCAAAGCTACAGAGAAACCTTGTCTCGAAAAAAGAATTTGGGGTCTAGATCTTAATATCACAGACTAGAACCTAGTTTTAGGAATTATTTGTAGAAGTTATCACACTCAGCAGCTTTATTGCTAGTCTAGAATGTCGCCATGCCAGCTTCCTGCTCAAGAGATGAGACTGGGTATCCACATAATCCATTCTCCATGCAGACAATGAGGACATTAACAGATCATAATTGCCATCGAGACCGGGGACCTGCTCTGTGCTGTGAAGCGTATGCACATGGGCTTCTGGTACCTTACAACAGTGTCAACTAAATGTTATTAGTCAATTGTCCCGATGGGGATGACTGTGTATGGGTAGATGGTAGAAACACCCTTTAGCTGCTTCTGCTGCAAGTATTATCATTAATAGTTGGAGTAGCAGCAGTAATGATCATAAAGAATATGAGAAAATAGACATGAATTCTGGTCTGTTTGGTTCCAGGGAGATTTTCACCATGAACCCTAACGAAAAGTCTGGGCTCTGAGCAGCTTTATACAGAGACTAGTTTATCTGGGGAGTATTTCATCTGATCTGTGTTGCTTCCATTCCTGAGAACTCTAGTTCTTGCTGCTACTCCAAGCACACAAGAACTAAGTAGACTGTCACTTTCTCTACAGTGGTTGAATCCAGATGTTTCCTTCTGTGATGACATCTCTGTAACATGCCCCGAGACCTTAGAACAACTGACGCCTTGCTGATGGCACCATTCTGACCTTGGAACCCGGCACATAGGCCCCAACAATTGCCAAAGCAGGAACAAAGATCTTATCCATAAAAGACCTGGTCCATAGTTCCAGGATCTGGATCAGTCCCTAAATGTACTGACCTGGATTTTTGGCTTTTGCAGTTTTGCTTCTTGGTAACTGTTCTTGCTAACTGAAGTATGTCAACCAGAGTGTGGGTTTTGTGCATAAAAGGCAGAGAATAGTGAAACTTGGGGCTCCATCATTTGGGCAAGTTCCCTGAGCAGTTACTGCCTGGCAATTCAGTCTTTCTAGTCATCTTTATGAATAGCAGAGAGGAGGTGGAGAAGCATTCCTGTAGGAAGGAGTGAAGTTAAGAAAGAATCCCTCTACAGTCACCACCTCTCAGGGATTCGTCCTGTTTGTCAGTGGAATCATCTGTTCATTAGGTTAGAGGCATCATGATTTAATTGTGTCTGGGAACATCATCATCATCATCATCATCATCATCATCATCATCATCATCATCATCATCATCATCATCACTACCAACCCCACACACCTAGAGATATGCTTCATTAATCCTGTGAGTCTCAGTTCAATCAAGTTGACAGTCAAAGTCAACTAACGTCTGGATTGCTCATGAGCCTTAAACCGTAGGTAAAAGGGACAACTGGAGCAGGAAACCGACCAATCACGGAGCTCCCTGACTCTGAATCCAGAGCCAGCAAAAGAAACACACCCTGGACCTGAGACCTGAGCCAGGGAAAGAAACATCTTTATCCCTGAACCCAGGACTAAAGAAACATGCCCTGACTCAGAAACTCGTATCAAAGAAACACACTTTGTGAAAGAAGTATGCCCTGGAGGAAAGGTGTCCTGACTGGAGGGAAGCAAGTCTACCTGAAGTTGGGGTGTGATGGAGGATGGTTTCCCCGCAGGATATAACAATCCTGCCCTTCTCCTGGAAAACCTCTACAGCTGAACTCTGCTCTGTTCCCTTAAAGGAATGTCTTAGCAGAGCTATTCACTTCTTCTCTGGCCCAAGATATTACTTCTTTTGCTAATACTCTGCTAAAGGGGAAGCCTCTGCAGAAATATAGCAATCTCCTCCTGCTCCCACGAAAAGTGAAAAGCTTCTACTTTTTTCTGTTCTGCCATGCTTAGGCCCCCTAAGGGAGTGTCTCAGCAAGGTTTTTTAGCTCACTCCCCTAAGGGATGTCCCAGCCAGTTCTTCTATTCTGCACCCACAAAAGAAGATCATCGCCCAAGACTCTTTCGAGAAAGAGATTTATTTGGGAAGGAGAGTGTGTGTATGTGTGTGTGTGTTGTTGGGGGGGGGGAGGTGTTTGGGGAACTTTTCAAGACAAGATTTCTCTGTGTAGTACTGCCTGTCCAGAACTCACGCTGTAGACCAGGCTGGCCTTGAACTCAGAGACTCGCCTGCCTCTGCCTCCCTGGCTTATCTTTTGTCGTTTTGAGACAAGGTCTTGCTATGTAGCCCTTACTGGAACTCTTGGTCCTTCTGCTTCAGCCTGCCCAGTGATGGGACTGTGCCTACCACTGTACTTGGCTGACTCCTTTATAATTTTCTTGATATGTATTTTACCTCTCATTGCTGGATATGTGTACGGTACAGAGAAACATGCGTCAAATGATCTTCAGTGAGCTTTTTGGACCATGTGTGCTAGGCTGAGTCTTGTACTGCAGAATCTTAGGGAGTGGTGTGACCCAGGACTATCAAGAGTGGACCAGCCCGTGTCAGCCTTCCCTAATTCACGAGACTGGGGACTTAACTTGATGCCGTTTCTGCCTCTCAATCTGTGGAACTCACTTTGGAAAGCTTGTAAGCGAGGCTGGAAGTGATAGGAGGGCCCTTTAGGAGAACGAAAAGGTATCTGGGTTGCGTGGGAGGGGGACCAGCTGCTTCCGGAGCTCCTGGCCAAGTGTTCACGGAATGCCAGGTGCTTCTGGAAGTGGGGAGCAGTTTCAGCTCCGCTGTGCTAGAACACTTCCAGGGAGTTGCCAAACATCTCTTGTGACTTTCTTGGGTTGGAGAGATGAGTCAGGAGTTGAGAGTATTTGCTGCTTTTCCGGAGGCCCTGAGTTCCATTCCCAGCACCCACTGAAGCCAGTGGTCCCCGTAGGCAGATTTCACAGGTTATCCAGGGGACGAACAGCACCCTGATGACAGGGACACTTACAGCAGGTTCTGGGAAGAAGTCCAGACAGATAGCCTCTTGGCAGAGGACAGGAGGGTCAGCTTGTGTAGGGAGTCTTTTTCCTAGACCTGAGACCATGAGTGCAGACACCAGAGAAGGCACAGCTTTCCACAGATGTCAGAACACACCTGCACTTGAGAGCCTGGGATGCATCCAACTTCTGCTAGCTAAGGACAGCAAGACAGCCTGATGCAGACCTCACCTGGATACAGAGGTCAAAGCCTCCCTCTGGGGAGAGGAAAAAAATCTCAACCAGGGAAAGAGTAACTCCATTCTCACTGTCCACACTGGACAGTCATAGACAGCCTTGGTCTGCACTTTGAACGTCTCTGCCTAGCGAACTGTTCTTCATTTTGCTCTCTCTCTGCTCAAATGTCACCTCCTCATGGCAATACTCCTGGCTCTGAAGCCTGGTGTTTTCCTTCCTGCCCCTGGTGCTAGCGGAAGAGTTAAATGAGCACTTGTTGCCTGCCTGTCCTCCACCAGACAGTGAACCCAGCGAGGGCAGGGCTGTCCCTTTCTTGCTCTTCTCTTGGACACCCACCAAGGGAGCAACAGTGTCTAGCGGAAGGATGAATCAATGAACTGCGCCCAAGGCCTTCAGGACTTCCATTAGAAGGCTGTCTTGTCCACAAGTTCAAAACCTCTTGGCGCATATTTTCCCTAGACTCTTAATCTCAATGAAAAGAAAAGGGTTGTAGAGATGAAAAAAATGATAAGGGAATATTTAAAAAGCAGCTTGGCATCCCCCATGCCGCTTGGGGCCAGCTACATGGCAGACATGAAACACACTCTTGAACAGGGTCAGCTGATGAGGACAGAGGGAGTCATCAAGCTCCGAGCTCTGCAAAGTCACCCTCGGGCACACACACACTGCCTCCCGCCCAGGATCCTGCCAGTGTAACCGTGCGCAGGTGGAGGTGACGGTAACGATGCAGGTGACCCCGCCATTGCATCTGCAAGGAGTGATCTCCTTGATAAGTCAGCAGAGTGTGTCAAAATGAATACAGAAATCAGGTCGGCGAGGAGCAGAGCAGTCGCTGTGCTCTGAGAGCTCTTTGTTTCTCTCCGGCGGCGTGTGGGTGCACAGCCTTTGATGTTAGGATTTTGGCTCATTAATAACTAATTTACATTTCCCAGACAGCAAATTGTGATCTGACACAAATTTATAAAAGAATTCCAAATGGTGAAACTCTTTTTATACAATGGGTCCTTTGTGGGCTTTTCTCCCTCTCCCTCTCTCTTTTTCTTTCTCTTTCTAACTTAAGGAGTTTGTGATTAAAATTTTAATGCAATCGTTGAAATCTCCCGGGCTACTTGAAAATAAAAGTACCATCTTATTTCTTCCTTCTCAGAGATCGTGACAACTGGCTGCTCCTCGGTAGATGCTGTAAATTTTACAACCGCTTTTTCCTCTGCCCTGCACCTCAGATAAAATAGGATGTCCTCAGGGAGCCATTGGAGGACCCGGTAAAGCTGCTGGAGGCAGCGACTTCCTTCTGTGGCTTTGGGCGCTTCTCGGCAGGGTACTGGATCAGATTTCATTTCGAATAACATTGTCTTATCGACTCTGGGGACTCCCAGGGCTGACACTCACTGCTCTAGATGCCTAAAGCTCCAATCCCAGTTATTCTAGAAGCACAGATGGACAGGCCAGCCAGGGCTACTGATCCTGTTAGTGAAATTCGTGGAAGGCCAGTTGCCCCATGGTGGGTTTTGATAGCTAGTTTTAACGATCAGTTTAGTATAGCCTAGGATTATCTTGGAAAAGAGTCTTAATGAGGAAATGTCTAGATTTGGTTGGCTGTGGGCATATGTCTGTAGGAGATTGACTTAATGGCAGCGATTAATGGAAGAAAATCCACCCCACTGTGGGCAGCACCAATTCCCTAGGCAGGGGGTCTTGAATAGTATAAGAGAGGAGAAAGCAAAGAGGCAAGGCAGGACCTATGAGTTTATTCTCCTTCCTCTCTTAACTGTGGGTGATGTTTTAACTTTCTCCTGCCTTGGCATTCACTAAACAATGGGCTGTAACCTGGGATTGTGAACCAATAAGCCTTTTCTTCTCCAAGTTGCTTTTTTATCATG
>NC_022009.1:102427523-102434914 GCF_000317375.1 Microtus ochrogaster
CCCCTCCCCCCCCCACCCCAGCTCCCCAATCATTTGTCTTTAAGAAAAACTTTGTCTCCTAGTGTGGAGGACTCACGGCTCAGTGGGGGAGGCAGGGCTAGCCTTGCTCCCCTTTGTGCTAGGGTAAGAAAATGCCTCGTGCACGCCCAGCCACCTGGAAATACCTTTCCTGAATGACAAAAGGAGGTCTGTGTGGGGACAGAAAGGAGGCAGACTAGAAAAGTGGATCGGTCAGCTGGCTGTAGGCAGGGCCGTGGGGAAAAGCTACAGAACAAGATCGGGGTGCTAGCTCTCTGGTGGTGTCACTTCTGGCAAAGGACTTGGTTCTACCGAGTTACCCTTTGCTTGAAGGAGTCTAGGCAGCAGCCATAGACTTGTGCCGCGGAAGCAGCCAGGATGGAAGGTCTAAGGTGGCACCACTTGAGGTCAGACTGTAAACGGTCCTGCAGCAGGAGCTTAATTGACAGCACACAGAGAAGCAAGGAGTCACTGGTTCCCTATGTTATCATCATAATAACAGAAAGAATGCATTAGGAATTCCAGGCAAGAGTCCCACCTGGATACCGTCCCAGATTCGGATTCATCTGTGCGTGCCTTTGGAAATAAGCCTTTCACAAGGAGGCTCTCTCTCTCTCTCTCTCTCTCTCTCTCTCTCTCTCTCTCTCTCTCTCTCTAATTTCTTTGTTACCATTAAAGGAATCTTGCTCCCAGCTTTGGTTGTAAAAAGCTAAAAACCAGAGAGCCCACTTCAGTGGGTGTAGTTCTGTGGAGAGCTAAGAAGGGATCATTGCCTTTGACGTGGTCTTTAATTCCATTGTGCCCAGAGTGTCTACCCTCCAAAACCACCAAGAGACCTGGTCCAATGCAAAATCAAAGAGTCTTTTTAGTTGAGTTAACTCGGGTCCACTGTCCGACTGACACAGAGGGTAGAGTAGGAGAGACCTCGAGGGGCAGTGGGGCAGGGCATACACTGTGGGTAGAGTAAGAGCTGCATCTTGGGGGTTGCTAGTTGCATAGTAACGTCTCAGGATTGATGCATCTCCGGGCAAGGTGGGGGGAACCTACCTGTTCTGAGCTGTTTGGCCAGCAGCACTGAGGGAAGGTTGCTATACCAGGAGCCAGCGGGGGTGGGGGGGTTGGGGGTTGGGGGGTGGGGCGATTACTGCATTCCACCATTATCAGTAAAGCACCTCCAGGGCCCCGCCATCTAACTTCTGATTGCTTCCTTACCACGTGGAGGATACCTGGCAGTTTCTTCCCAGTAATTAGGACAAGGTTGGGCGAGGTCGGGGACTCAGCACATCCTGCTAAGACAGGGGCCTACATCTTGCTGGGTCTTTTTTGCTGCCTGTTAAGGCTGCCAAAGTGGGAGTGGGGGAGGGGGCTGGGGTGAGGGCCTCAGTCCTTCAGTTCAAACAAACTTATTCCAGGAGGGGCAGGGGTCACACCCGGGCCTTTTCTGTGGCTTGGGCATGTGGGCTGGGGAACAGAGAGAGGACTGGATTGTCTCATTCTTCCTTTCTGGTCTACCTGACTCTAAGTGATGTTTGGAGTCCATCTCCTGTGATGAAGTGTCAGGGGCTTATTGTGGTGTCTGCAGACCATTTTGAAAGCCACAGAGATGAAGGAACATTTTGGACATTTAGGAATGAATGCTACTGTCATGATTAGTAGTTTTATTCTTTTGGGTCTTGAATAGCTTGTGAAACACGTGTGTGTGTGTGTGTGTGTGTGTGTGTGTGTGTGTGAGAGAGAGAGAGAGAGAGAGAGAGAGAGAGAGAGAGAGAATGCATGTGAGTGTGAATGTGTATGTGCACAAATGTGTAATTATTCGTGGAATCCAGTTGTCAGCCTTGGTTGTCATTCTTCAAGAATCATCCACCTGATTCTTTGAGACAGGATCTCCTACTGGGACCTAGTTCCTGCCTGTCAGGCTAGGATGACTGTTTTAATTGAAAACCTCATGCCTTTGGCCATTTCACTGGCTGCAGTTCCATCTTTTAAGCCTTAGAGAGTGGCCTTGTGGGAGAGGTGATCCAAGTAAGGACCCAGGAGGGGTTATGTAATGATAGGAGCAAATACCGGCAAGGGAAAACCTTTATCTGTGCACATTTACTTTGTCCTTGACGAGTGATCTCAACTTCCAGAAGAACTTGGACCATGGGAAGGCTTTGGGATGGTATCTGTGAAGAACATACATAGCAACTGTGACTTGTCCAATATGCTCACACAGCATGGTTAGTAAAATCTGTCTATCATCTGTATCTATCTATATATCTATCATCTATCTATCTATCTATCTATCTATCTATCTATCTATCTATCTATCTATCTATCTATCTATCTATCTATCTATCCATCCGTCCATCTATCTATCTCTCTTTCCGTCTATCTACCAATCTATTTATCTATGGTAGTGATGGAAAAATTCCCTGGGTGACAACTAAAATCATCACGTTTGTTGTTTGTTGTTTACATCAAGTAACTGGTATGTCCAGGCCTAAATAGCATATGTCTTGCTGTGTGGATCATATAGTTAGTGCTGGGGAGTTTGTACCTGGCACACGGCTTCAGAGGGATCTTTTGGCAGACTTCTGCCTAGTTTCGTAAATCTGCTGAGGGTCAAGGCTGACTCTCAGGTCTTGGTACTTCCAGGATGCTTATGGACTGTTTAACCTGGTATAGGTGGAGCCAAGTAGAGAATTCTTGTATGTGCTCTTTGATAGCTGTGGCAGACTAGAATTTCCAGTCACAGTTTGGATTGCTTTGTCAATGTAACTTGACAACATTTTTAACTGCATGCAACTTCATGACTTGGGCATGTGATGCACATGTGTCGTGCGTGTTAACATCAGTTTTGTACCTACCTGGGGTTCCCGGTGTTCTGCTCAGTGGCTGGGCATAGCTCTGTGCACACAGGGGAGGTCATGAGCTAGTTCCCATGTGATGATCAAGCTCATCTATGACTTCAAGTTGGTTCATCATCACATCCTTATCTCTTCTTTTTCCAATGTGAAGTTCAGGTAGATAACTGGGCCATCCTTTCATTTTGTGCTTTTAAAACAAATCGGCCTAACCATTAATAAATGTAGCATTTTGTTGGGTGTAGTGGGTCTTACCTCTTACTACACGATGATGGGCACTTCTGTGGAATGGTGATTGCTTGTTTCTCCTGAAGCCTGGAGGCCTGTGTGAGAGGTACTGGAGCTCACCTTTATCCAGCCTTTGCCTAGAACGGTAATTCGGTAAAGCAGACTCAAACAATGTATAGCAGAGGCTTCCCTGAGGGCTTTGGTTTGGGAAAGGTCATTTCTTCTTGTTTTTGTTATTATACAAAGAATAGCTCTGATTCTGAGAGAAGGCTTCTGAGGTGGTTTAGAAGGTATTTATAATGATTCCTGAGTAGATATGCTTCTCCATGCAACCATTCTGGTAGATATTCCTGAGTAGCTCATGTATGGTGAGGAACAGATTGGACTGATGGAAAAATGCCTAGCTGGGAGTCACAAGGCTCTGGATTTGGAAGACAATATGGTGTAAGAGTGTGGGCTTCAGACCCAGATACCAAGAAACAAATCTCAGTTCATCAACCACATGACTGGACCAGCTTTGGTTTTCTCGCCTTTGGGATGAGGCTAGTGGCTGCCCCACAGCGTGGCTGTAGATGTTAAACAGGGTCATCGAGATGTTGATGCTTTCTAGATTGGTGTCTGGTATCCCTAGTCCCAGCCCATCATCTGAATTTCAGACCTCCGTTCTCACCAGATGGCTGTGTGTCCTTTCTGCCCACTGTGTTTCACGCGGCAGTTATCTTCTCGACCACTCCCTCTCAAACGGTCCCCCTCCTCCCACACGTTTGCTTTAGTGATGGGTGTCGTCATTCTCCTTTGTCCAAGCCAGATGCCTGCTGTCACTCTCACACGTCTCTCCATCTTCCAACCTGGAATGGCCTACGCATTACCTAATCTTTTGAATTCAGCTCTCCCAGATGGTACCATTCTCTAGTTCATCTAGTCCATCGATGGCCACCTCCTCGTTCCAGTTTTTCATTTCTTTTCCAGGTGACAGGGTAATGAACCATTTTAAAATTTATGCTACCACCAGGGTAAATCACCTTCTGTTGAAGAGTTATTGAGAACCCTCAACATTTCTCCATAAATTCCCAGGGGATATTCTTTGATCTGTAAAAACCGAATCCTCATGTACAGAGTCCTTTGGTTCTTCTATGTGCTTCTCTTCAGCTAGCCCCCAAAGGAAACACTTCATGTTATACCAGAGAGCCAGGTTCTGACTTCTGCGTAGAAGTATCTCTACTCTTCTTTAGATACTTCCTCACAGCCTGTGGACTCTTAGCTACCACTTAGGAGGCAGCTCCAGTGTCATGGAAGAGCTTCCAGAATCCTCGAGCCTGAGTTAGACAAAGTCCTCCTCTCTCGACTACCATGTCATAGACTTAAGTACTTAGGGTCTTTGTTTTCTTCTGGTCTGCATGCCCTCGAGGTTAGGGACTGCTTTGACCAGCTTGCCTACATCAGATGCTAGTACAGTGCCAAGCAGAGATGAACTAGATGGACATCTAGCATGTCTTTATGGAATGAGTGACCAGAAAATATAGAAAGTAACCAGACGGTACGGTAAAGAACCTGGTGTGTGGGAGGAACTCCTTCAAAAGTTCCTTACTTTGACCTTGTCACTAAATAGCTAGCCTACTTGGGTAAGGTCCATTGTTCTCTTGGTCTCCGTTTTTTTTCATGTAAGTGATATTCATAGATAATTTGATAATAAAATATATATACAAAGCTTCAAATAAATGTAAATCTGTAATAGAAAGAACTAAAATAAGCAAATAGTGATTAATAATAAAATGGTATATATTCAGTAAGTAAGTAAACAATAGTATGTAATGAAGAGGCCAGAAGCTTGCACCACCTTATAGGGTGTCAGTCTGGTCTTCAGAGCAGCATGACAGAATCATGTTTGTGTATTTGCTTTAAATTTCTCACTTTGGAATAATGGCTAAATGAAAAAGTTTAATTTCCAAAAATTATTTTGACCATAATACTCTTCCCTGACTCCTGATTTACAGAATGGTGCTAATGACTCCCTCTTTCCTTGGGAGGAACCATGGCAGATGAAGGGCCGAAGAAATTTAAGATCCAGAGGTTGGGGAGGAATAGAAAGGCACAGTGTCTTCTGACATGGCAGGACCACAGACCCAGGCACTGACTGATGGCAGCTGTGATTGCCTGCACAAGACCCAAACAAGATCGATTCCGTCACCATTTTCACTTGTAAGGCTGGGGCTTAGGAACCCTACCTTGAGCTGAGAACTCTTGACAAGTGATGGCTTATGGGGAGGGTTAGTCAGTTTTCTTTAAGGGTGTGGCCCTTGCTAGGTCAGCCACATGCCAGCAAATGGACCCACACCCATGAATATGGCTAGCACTAATTGGACTCAGTGGTTTATAAAAAGAAGCAAAAAAGTGAACATGAAGTTGGAAGGGGATGGTGAGTGGACCTAGGAGAAATTGGGGGTGAATATTATGAAATACATCGTATGCATGTATGAAATGTTTAAAGAATTAATAAAACTGTTAATAAAAATATAAATTAATGAAAATATTATAGCTAAAAGAGAATGGTGTTAGTGAGACCCCTGCCTAGACCCCTCTAAGTCTCTATTGGTAAGCTTAGTTGCAATCCCCAAAATTTTTAGCATAGCTAATAACTTTATAAGACATGCATTATCAGTGCCAGGGAACTGATGGAGGGGGAGGGTCACTGGTGTAGGTACTCCGAGGGGAATCACAGTGCTCACAGAGCCTAGCATTGAATATCTGCTCTTTAACAAGCACCTCACTTATTGTATTTGGTTTCATTGACTACAGTGATCTGTTGGGCTATAAAATTTTCAGTTTTTCAGATGGAGAGACTCGGGCATAGGAAGTGACGTGTTTGGCAGAAGGTCACAGAGAAGGCGTAGTGGGTCTTGATTTCTCTCCCACTGTCTGCGTTCTTTCTACTCTACCTCCATATTTTTACAGGAACTCTGGTGCTGGAGAGTAGAAAAACTAAAGAGAATGCCACATTCCTGGCAAGATAGGCGGATGTAGCAAGACGGCATTTATGATCTTATAATCTCAGTTAAGTTTGTACACACAAGTTTATTAATTATCACAGTTTGTCTCTGACAGTCTTTTTGGCTCATGAGTGAATAATACAGTCATCTTATGAAGTATAATCAAACCTCAGGGACCTTTGCAGGGACTCACCAGCAGGCAAAGCAGTGTTTGTGCATCGTAATGATTTAATGTAAATTACAGTCTCACATTCTCATTTAAGATGAAAGGACATTTAATGGAACTTCAGTATTTTTCTCATTTTTTTGCTGTGATGATTTGTGATGATTCAGTCTGGATAGTGATGGGTCACTGAAACATGGTCATCTCTCTTCTGCACTTGAGCTACCTTCAGGGTAAAGCTGTTCAGGGCAGATAATAAAGACTGAAGCATTTTGTAGTAGTAAGGCTGCTTGTTCATTTCCTGGCCACCCAGACTCCTGAAATAATCACATAGAAACTATATTATTTAAATCATTGCTTGACCTAGCTTCTTATTGGCTAACTCTTACATTTTATTTTAACCCATCTCCATTAATCTGTGTATCACCACGAGGTCATGGCCTACCAGCAAAGTTTCAGCGCATCTGTCTCCCGCAGCAGCTCCATGGCTTCTCTCTGACTCTGCCTCCTTTCTCCCAGCATTCAGTTTAGTTTTCCCCACCTACCTCTATTCTGCTCTGCACAGGCACAAGACAGTTTCTTTATTAATGATGGTATTCACCGCATACAGAGGGGAATCTCACATCAGTATTTTAAATCCTCTTGTGTTCAGGCTCTGTTACTTAGGCTGGAGGGAAAATGGCCGAAGGGCAACACTACACCATCATTTTACAGTTCTGTAAGCTAACCTCCAAAGGCCAAATACTTGGATTCACTGATTGTTTTATCTTCTTGCCACACTGAGGTGTAAAATCACATTTTTCCTTGACATTTTCATTCCCTTCTGCTTTCTTTCTCTTTTTCTCACCTTTCATCCTTCCTTCGCTCATTCTCTCACTTTCCTTCTATCAGTTCAGCTAAGCCCCATGTGTCAATGCTACTTTATGGCTCAAATCCTTCTACTCCTGCTGTGTTTGTGTTGCTGCCGAGTCTGTCCCATCTACACTGCATTTTCCCTATTTTCTAATATAGAACTGACTTGTCAAAAAGCCATGACTGCTATTCTAGAAGGAAGCAAAGACAAACATACAGTTTTATCTGCTGTATGCCAACTCTATCATCTATCTATCTATCTATCTATCTATCTATCTATCTATCTATCTATCTATC
>NC_022009.1:102435014-102459577 GCF_000317375.1 Microtus ochrogaster
ATCTATCTATCTATCTATCTATCTATCTATCTATCTATCATCTATCTATATCTGTTGGTTATTAGATTGAAGAACCCTGTAGGTATAGAAGAGTGGTAGAACAAATCTGATTGTACTTGGCACCTTATGCAATGTTTCCCCCAAATGCAGGTGCTACCATCACTGCACGAATGAGCCAGGCTGTCCTCAGCTGAAGACGTCTGCAGACTCAAAGAGTGCTATCTGCTCAGCACTGAATACACAAGAATTCATTGTGATTTTAGGCATGCAAAAAACCAGATACTTGCTGGAAGATGCTTCAGCTTGGAGCTGAAAGGCTTCAAAGGTTTATAATCCCATCCCCAGGCTTGGAAGTACTTTGGTGGTGTGATGATAAGAAGCAGCCTGGCCTGGCATGGGGTGCTGCATCCTTTCAGGGTTTGCATTTCCAACTGCAGAGCAAACACAGCCCCTGGTGCTCTGACTTTACGCAGGTTATCTTTGCATTCAGAGAGAACTTTATTTCCACCAGACAGACCGCACGGGTTCAGTTTGTTCTGTATTCAGGAAACTTCTCTCTCCCTCTCTCTCCCTCTCTCTTTTTAGAATCACAATGACTTTTACCACTGTTTTTTGCTGTTGTGAAATTGAATTCTAAGAAGTGTATTAGCGTAATGAGATATTGTGGTTGAAGTTATCGAGAGTTAACTTCATAGTTCTTTAACCTTTCTGTCTTCTGCCGTAGATGAACTGGAAGAAGGGTTTCCTGCTTTGCCTTTCACTAGCTAATCCCTTAGACAGAGTCTCTCACTGAACTTGGAACTAGGCTGGTGAGCAAGCCCTAGGATTGTTCATGTCCCACACTCCCACTCCCACCCACCCGAGGTTCACACCTTGGGATGGGATTACAGGATGTATGACTGCATCCAACTTTTTACATGGGTGATGGGGATTTGAACTCAGGTTTTTACATTTGCACGGAACATTCTTTCTGGCATAGGAGGCAAGTTTGGCTTTCACCACGTAATCATGGCAAGCCTTTTTTTTAAAATTTATTTGACCAATGAAATATGTCTATAAAATAGGAAATCAGACTTCAGAAAAAGAATAAACACTGACCTTTGCGATCCTTGTGGGAGAGTTAATGCATTATTCAGGAATGATGATGTCATCAAAGTATACAAACAGGTGCTGGTTCTTAGCTAAATTCTTTCTCAGGAACTTCCCCAGGGAAGCTTGTTTAACAAAGCACATCTTCTACCTTTTCCTTCTACGAACATCTTCGCTATAGGGAAAACACCCTCACTGGGGATAAAAGGAACTTTGTAGGAAATACTTTATAACCCAATACTGATCACTGAGTGTAAGCAACACAATAAACAAGAAGCTATTTGAGTGTTAAAGTTTATATACTTTATATAAACTTATATACAAGCATTATTATCAGTTACATGTTTTGCTTTGTTCTCTCAATCAGATGTGTAGTTACTGAGAGCCAGTTCTTTCTGTGTTCCGCCTTCACAGTTTGGGAACAATCTAGAAGAAACGCCAAGTTTTAGGGGAAGCTGGGAGCTTGCCCCAGTGGCCCTACTTACTGTCTCCTCTCCCCTCTGTGTTCTTGGCATGGGCAGTGGATTTCTGCTTGCGTCTCCTCCTCCAAAGAAAACAAGAAACCAACTTACCAATCCGGTTTTTATTTTACCAGAGGGAAGAAAGCTTTGTTACTTTTGCCTCATATTCCCAGAAGAGAAACTAAATACAATCAATGCACAAATTTAGGAATTAAGTAGTTTGCTAGTGTCTTCTTTTTTACATGCTTGTGTTCTGAAGAACCAGTGACCTAGTTTAAAAACCAAATAGTTATTCTTAATAAGAACGAAATAGAACTCAAAGGAGTTAAGCGCTGGTGAGCGACTTGAATTCAATGAACATTTCTGTTCAGTTGCCATCTTATTTCCAGAGCCAGACTTCTTCTAGAGCCCTTGTCTCCTCAGTTCTAGATCTATGTGCCTTTATTAAAGATTGTTATTGTGTGTGAGATGTGTGTGCAGACGTCATAGCGCGTGTGTGGAAATCGGAGGGCAACTGTGTGGAGTTGATTCTCTCAGCTTTTACGTGGATTCCAGGGATTGAAGTCTGCTCTTTAAGCTTGCACAGGGAAAATGATTTTACTGTCACACGGTGCCCGTTAACTCTGTGGAAGTGAGTTTTGTCCAGGCACACACAGCTCTATGCTTGCTTGATCTAAGAGGTAGGTGATACCCAAGTTGCACACTGAGATGGTTCCTCACTGAACTGCTGAGATAGTGTCTTGAAGCGCCTTGCTAATGTCACTAGGCTCTGACAATTGTTACATACCTGTGGAGTGATAAAAGCAAAGGTAAGCAGAAGCTTGAGCAGTTCTAGACAGAGTGAGGTGACCATGTGATTCACACGGCTGTCCCTTTATTAACTCTAAATGCACCTTTAGCAAAGGTTGAGTCTTCTAAATCTGACTTGCCCCTGTCAAGACAAGCATGTTCATGGGAAATTTGGATCAATGTGGGGAGTAATACTAGAGTTGTATTTCCCCCTTTAAGGAGCCTGTGAGCCACGTGCTACAAGTCTGCTACAAGTTTTCAAAATTCAATGATAGCCTATGACAGAAACACACAGAAGCTTTTAAATTGAAATTTTATCCTTTTTTATTGGAAAAACACCCCTTCTCTTCTTTGTCATGGTGGACTCTTCCTTGTTCTGGACACAGTCTGGGGTGACCTCCAGCTGTGACGACTTCTTGGGAGCTCCAACATAACTGTCCTCCCTCTGACTCTGTGCACGGAGAATTCTGATAGAAGTGCAGAGAGAGTGAGGCCTCATGGGAAGGAGGGAGAGGGAGAATGTCTAGAGCACCATGTCTCTTACTTGGATATTAGCCGATTCTTTGGTATTTCTCCTTCTCATCCCTCGTCTTTGAGCCAATAAAATGAAAGAATTTCTGTTTTTCTTAAGAGAGTTAAAATGAATTTTCTTCTGGCTCTAACCCAAACAATCCTGACAAATTAAAAATTAAAAATTCTGTTAGTGGCTACCATGCTTCCTCTGCATGCAGGGGAGAGTTTCCATAAGAATCTGCTGTTGGGGAAGGCTTAGCTAGCTCTTATATCCTAAACTTGCCCATCTCCATTAATCAGTGTATTGCCACGTGGCTGTGGCTTAATGGGTAAAGTTCCCTCCAGCATTCGGTGTCTGTCTCCAGCGGGGCTACATGGCTTCTCACTGACTCTACCTACTTTCTCCCAGCATTCAGTTTAGTTTTCCCTCCTAGCTCTGTTCTGCCCTATCACAAGCCAATGCAGCTTCTTTATCCATTAACCAATAAAAGCAACACATATACAGAAGGACTTCCCACACCAACCTGCCCTGAGCTGTATAATATTTTCAAGTTGTCAGTGTCCTATGTTAGTCATATTTTCATCACTGTAAGATATTTGAGCTATAAACAATCCTTAAAGAAGGAAGGTTTGTTTTTAGACCTGGTTTCAGAGATTTCAACCCATTGTCAATATGCTGGGACATCATGACAAGGGCCTGTAGTACACTTCTGCTTACTCGTAGCAGGTAGGAATCAAAGTGACAGATACAAAGGAGACAACATGCCTATCAAAGGGATGCTCCCTGACTTAATTTCCTTTGGAGAGACCCCATCTTCCTGAGGGTCCATCATCCCGCAACAGTTTCTACATTGGGATCAAGTACTCAATACATGAGACTTTGGGGGTACACTGAGGTCTATCTAAATGAATATGCCCTGGGCAGTGGACCCCAGATATAGACTTGCCTAGAATATTAGAACTTTGATCTACTTACATCAACATTGATTCATGTGGCAGAATTGGGATAGGCAGTTTGATAACTATCTTGATTCCTGTCTTATATTGACCATGAAGGCACAAAAAGCATAAACCACCTTAGATTTTTAAATATAAATTATCAACAAGATGGCTCCCCTTCCTCTAGTTCGTCTGCTGATACAGAGGGGATTGTGTCAGGGCCTTTATTTATGTTTCTTTGTATTTGATTTAATTCTGTTCTTTAAAAAAATCCTTTCGATGTTTTAGAATGTAATTGACTCTGTAGTGTCTCCACTAAAGTAACTTCTGTTTTCTTTTAATTAACAAACAACAAAGTGGGAAAAATCATTAATTTTTAAATGCACATGGTCAGGGTGTGCTTTTAAAGAAACCACTGAGGTGTGGTCAATATCCATTTAGGAACTTCCAGAAGGAAGTGTGTGGCTAGGCCATGGTCTGTCTCATGTGGACCACAGTTCCCTTTCATGACCACCAGAACACTGTTCACTGTGGCAGTTGGTACTTCCTCCATCCTCCAGGGTCCAATGAGGACATTAATGTTCTCAGATCACTTCTTCAGTGCTTTCCGTGGTAATTTTGGGCATGCCCAAAGGCTTCTGCTCATTCGAAGCTACATAACATTCTCTGTATGCCTCCGAATCTCCCCAGGCCTTCCATTTCTTCTCATTTGAATCACATTATCCTTGATGCAGAAGATGGGAGCAAAATAAAAATGTAGTTATTAACTTCCTGCGATACTCATATGACTAAAACCCTCCTTGGTGTATCATTTTCCCCCGTGGATGATAAAGGAGACAGAATGGATAGTCTCCTTTGCTTTTCTATTGCTGTAATAAACACCATGACCAGAAGGAGCATGGGAGAGGAAAGGGGTTATTTGACTTACATTTCTAAGTCGTGGTCCATCACTGAGGGAAGTCTGGCAGGAACTGAAGCAGGAACCAGGGGGCAGAAACTGAGCAGAAATGCACAAATGCAGTTTACTGCTTTGCTCCCAGACTCACAGTCACTTACCTATGTGGCTGAAGCCCACCTGCCTAGGGATGGCACCGCCCACAGTGGACTGGGCCTTCCCACAGCAATGAACAATCACAGACATTCCCACAGGCCAATGTGGCAGAGGCAGTTCTTTAACTGAGGTTCTTCACTCTCTCCAAGCATGTCAAGGTGACAATAGAACTAACTAGGACCATGGGAAGGGCCATGGCACAGGTAAGATGGTTGTGAACAATAGTCCCAAACCTGCTGTTGATAAAGAGTAACCCCTGGGGATGAGCTGTTGGTGGATGCTGCTTGTTCATTTTCCCCAGCTGTCCAGACCCAAAATAACCACACAGAAACTGTATTAATTAAAAACACTGCTTGGACAATCACTTAAGCATATTGCTAGCTAGCCCTGATATCTTAAATTAACCCATTTCTATTAATCTGTATATTGCCACATGGTTATGGCTACTGGTAAGGTTCCATCCAGCATCTGGCATCTGTCTCCTGTGGCAGCTGCATGGCTTCTCCCTGACTCTGCCTTCTTTCCTCCTCTATTTGCTTGGAATTCCCACCTTGCTCGATTCTGCTAAGCCACTGGCCAAAACAGCTTTATTCACTAACCAATAAAAGCAACACATATACAGAAGGACTTTCCCACACTACGCAGCAAATATTTTGGCAATGTTCAGCAAATGCTGTCTCTGCAAAGGTTTCTAGTGCTGCTTCCTCTACCAGAGAAGAAGAGCAAAGCTTCATCTACAGAGAAAGAGTACCACAAAATCCTAGAACCTGCGGGCTTCATGGCAGGAATTCCTGAGTGAGTTCCTGGATATCACAGGAGTGTAAGGGGAACATAGGAACTGAAATTTAAGGAGACCAGTAGTTAGCAACAGGCCATTGCACCCTTAAATAGTGACAAATGGCGGAGAGGGGCTTGAGCAGACAGCAGATTCTGTAAGCTGGGCTGAGCACTAGTGGGAGATGGCCTTGAAAGGCAGACTGAGGAGGCAGACATCCTTGTTGCAGGAACTGCTGGGGAGCAGAGAAAGACAAGGTGAACTTGGCCTCTTAGGAGGATTAATTTCCACTGAGTTTTCTTTCAGAAGCCGATGCTTTTCAATTCTTCCTTTGTGTTGTTTTTCAGACATAAAACTTGAAGGAGTCCTTTTTGCATCAAAGGCGGGCCTTGCCCTGGAGGCCTCTCTCACCAGCTTTTCCGTACTGTCCCCTGCACGGCATCTGCTGCTGGAACTTTTGACATTTTGCTCTTCCTCGATTCTGGATTTTAATGCCAACAAATTAATGTGTAAGATGTCTGCAGAAAATGACTTTCACAGGGCAGAGTGACCTTGTGTTTTGGTCGGGAGGAGAGGAGAGCGGCAGACGCGCTAATTGCTGAATGATAATCAACCTTTCTATGATCCTCTGAGGCTCTCAGAGGAATCAAAACAAAATGAAATTAGAGCGGTAATATCAAGCAGCAAGCTTTGCAGGGGCACAACAGGTGGCCACGAAAGCCAAGCCTCAGTTTCCCTGAAAGGGTGAGAGACCGGATATGACTTCTGAACCGAAGGGCCTGTTGATGGCTTTTTATTGGTTTTACTCTAATCATAGCAGTTTATGAAAATAGACATTTCTATGGGGCACACATATGTGCAGGTATACACTCATGAACACAGGTGCATAAGTGCATGCACACACATGTATAAACATACACACTCACGTCCATGGATGCAAACATGCACAGATACATAATAAACTCTTTTGTGTGTGTGTGTGTGGGGGGTAATTCCCCCCTTCTCTTACTCCCCTCCAAATCATCCCCTGTTGTCCTCATTATTCTCTTTTGCATTAAGGACTTCTTTTTCTTTATGTGTGTGTGTGTATTCCTAGAAACAGTAATATAACTTCCTCGGTCCATGCCATGTTATCTATGTGTATATATTTTCAGGGGTGATCTTTCGGTACTGCATAAGCAATTGCTGTGCTCTTCCCTGGGGAAGACTATGTCTTCTGCTCTCACCACTTCCTTAGTTGCCTGTGCTTTTTCACCTAGGGTTGAGACCTGGACAAGTGAGCTTCCCCATTTCCACGTTAGCTTGTCTGTTGATGGTGTCTTCATTCAGGTTGTATCTAGGTAGCCGTATTAGTGAGGCTTTATGGGTGTAGCTTGCGACATTTCTAGGGCACACAATCTCTGTCGTTTGCAATCTTTCTACCCTTTCTTCTGATATGCTTTCTGAGTTATCGGTGCAGGAGATGTGTTGTAGATGTATCATTTGGGAGTGGACTCCAGAGCCCTGCATTCTGATCAGTTCTGCTTTTCTGTGACGGCCTCCATCTGTTACAAAGAGAGGTTTCCTTGATGGGGGTGAGAACTACATCTATCATGTTATAAGGACCCACCAGAGATGACCACCAGGCACAGCTTATGGTCAATTGAAAGTCTTTATTATAACCAGCTGAGCCTATGCTCAGATAATTAGTAGCTAAGGATAGTGTCAAGTGTTTAGGGTAAAGGCTTTTTAAAGGCAAGAACTACATCCTGGTATCTTGCTTGGCAGCTGTAGGGCTGAGTTTTGTGCAAGCAAGCAGTTTAACATAAGCTAAGACAAGTTAGCTGGGGCATCTTGACCTCTGGTTTCTAAATAGAGTTGGGTAATTTCCTATGGAATCCTCCATCAAGGAGATCAAATTCTAGTTAAACCTAAAATGGACCAAGCAAGAGTACAATATGGAAAACCCTCTGTGCTTTCTCGTCCTGCCATGGTTCGTGGATATAAATATTTAGAATGTAGTTAGGGATAATGCTGATTTATGTAGGCTGTCCTCCTCCATATCCATGACTTCACTAGCCCTGAAGTTGTCCAGGTTTCCAGTACCAGGCGTGATCTCCTTCTTGTCTTGAGTTCAGTTAGGGAGCTGTTGGTTAATGTCAAGGTATGTATGTCACTACTTCACCCTGAGGATTATTGCACCATGGTGGTCATAGATGCCATAGTTAGGTAGGCTATTGGCTATTTCTCTCCTTTGGAAGCTTTCATGGCTCATTGTGGTACCATTAATGCTTGTCCTCAGGGAAGAGGTTCTCAAGTTAGATATAGCTTGGGTTGTTTATGTCCCATGCCCAATGTCTACGGTGTCTTCAGCAATAGGAACTTTCCTTCCACGTCTGGGGAGGCCACCAAGGGCAATAGCAACAGTCTACAATGTTTTGGGAGTTTCTTTAGCAACCTTGACCAACAACTCAAAAGAGAGCTTCCATAGGTGTTAGGCACAACCTCAAACTCACTTTTGCAAGAAAAAAAAAAACAAAAAAAAAACACCACTCCCTTTTGCTTGATGATTAATGCAAATATAGATAAATAGGCAGCTGGAGTATAGCTCATTTCTCTGGATACTGGGGATACTGGAGTATTGTTGCCCTCAACAGCACTCACTAGACTATTACCCGTTATCTTTTAACCATTATTATTATTTTAAGGCAGGATCCTTCCATGCCACCAAAGCTGGTCTGGAACTTGTTGTTCTTTTGCCGCAGCCTTCTAGATATTTCTCTTCTTAGGCTAAAACTCTTTAGTGATCTTTCCTGATATGGGGCACAGGGAGTGACAGAAAGATAACAAACAGACTCACAGTATTTCTTTAATGAGCATAAAGGGCGCCAGGGATGTGTCTTGTGTACCCTCAATTTCCTCTGCCTCCATAGTGAAGAGGGTCTCCCGTGGTCTGGAGCTCATTGCCCTCCTAATTTCCATACTTTCATTAGTCCTTGTGTGCCACCTTAATTAGTAAGACAGGAGTTTTCTCTGCTCCTCAAAGGGTGGCCACTGTCACCTACCTTGAAGTTTTCATCAAGGTGAATGCTCTTTGTGACCCTCACCTTCACTAATGTCTGCTGTCTTAGTCAGTGTTCTATTGCTATGAAGAGAAGCCATGACCATGTCAACTCTTATAAAAGAAAGCATCTAATTGGGACTGGCTTACAGGTTCAGTTTAGTTCATTATCCTCACCATGGGGGACATCATGACAGTCATACACGGTGGGAGAGAAGGAGCCAAGAGTTCTACAACCTGATCAGCAAGAGAGAAAGAGCACTGGGCCTCACTTGAGCATCTAAAAACTCAAAGTCCACCGCCAGTGACACAATTCCTCCAAAAGGGCCACACCTCTTAGTCCCTTGCAAGTAGCCACACTCCCTAATGACCTTGTGTTTAAGTAGAGGAGCCTATGAGGAACATTCCTATTCAATCCACCACAAGCAAATGCTGTCTTCTTCCTGAGGCTCCTGGGGCACCCATTTACCACCCCCATTCTCATTCCCTATTTTATTTTTCTGACTGACGCATGTCTATTACACAGTGTTTTGCTTGTTAATATTCTTTTTTTCAACCGCAAGTGCACATCTACCAGTATTATATCCCTATTCTTAATTTCCTTCCACATACATTTCCGTGTTCATCTCCATAGGGATTGAAAGTTTCTTCAGAGGCATATTTCTTCTGTATGTAGCATGACTCCACTTCTTACAACAAATGCTCTCCTTTGAACTGAGTTTCTGTGACTGTATCTCGAATAGAAACAGTCGGGTTTCAGGGAGAAACAAGTTCCCTAATTCTAACTGTAGATTGAAATCTGAGACTCTGGGTATTATTTCTCACCCCTCAGTTGCTTATTATTTGGGGCAAATTATTGGGAACATTTCTTTTTCTTTCTTTCTTTTTCCTAGACAGGGTTTCTCTGTGTAGCCTTGACTGTCCTGGAACTCGCTCTGTAGACCAGGCTGACCAGAGCTCAGAGATCTGCCTGCTGCCTCTGCCTCCCAAGTACTGGGATTAAAGGTGTGCGCCACCACCGTGCTGTTATTGGGAGTATTTCTATGCCATGATTTTTCCACTTGAGATTGACACCTGGTAGGGTATTGAGTTCTCACTATTTCCTGCTCTTCCATCTCTGCTTTTTGCGGATTTACGTGAGTTCAAGGTCAGCCTGATCTGCAAAGGGAGTTCCAACACAGGTTCCAAAGCTACAGAGAAACCCTATCTCGAAAAAAAAAATGTGTCTAGGTAGAGTCCATAGCCTAGTGTACGAGAGACCTCACTGATGAACTATTTTGCCTGGCGCTTGAGGATTTGAAAGTGTCTGACAAAGGTGTTCGGGCCCGATTCAAGACAGTTTTCATTTACTCGCAGTTTAAAAGCACATTCGGAATGATCCCCGCCCTTTAAAAGTGTCTGTTATTATTCTATGGTGTGTAGCAGTGTAGAAAGAGCGACATGGTTAATATAATAATACGATCTTCAGTCATTTTTATGAGACATTTGCGTCCTTTTATGCAACACCTAATTGACAGTTGGCCCTCCAGTCCTCTCCAATGGAAGCGCCTATTAAATGGAATTTATGGGCACTGCTTTCTGAGTCAGTTAAATGATATGAGATGAAAATCTCCTTTAAACGATGCTCAACAGAATCTTTCTCTGGTTGGAAGAATCGCGCACGTTTCAGGAAGGAGCTATTTATTGTGCAGCTGAGAAAGCAGGACTAGGACCTATTGCTTGGGTCCGCATGCGGTACCTCCGAGCACTCCTTTTAGGAGTGGGTGCTCTGCTTTGATGAAATGCGCAGATCCCAGCCTGACTGTTGCTCTTCTCAAGTGTGGCAAAGGGCTGACAGAGACGCACTAGTTCTGGAGGCGGGGGACGCATCTGTTCCTCCTATGCGTGATCTCTGGTGAGTGCTGGCTTCCTCAGTGGATAGCCCTTACTTCCTGTCCTTCTTCTGCAGGGTCAGCTCCAGTGAGAAAGTGCTCCTGGCTTGTTTATGGATCGTCTAGCCCTTGGTAAGCACTTGGCAAGTCTTTGCTGGATGAATTAATGAACCAATACACTGATTGCCTTGGCCTTATGCTTACTGTGATTTTGATATAATTTTTTTTTACCATCTGAAACCTGTTAAATATTTAGTTTACAAATCAGTGCATTCATAATGAAGCCCAAGAATAGATGCTCATTTATTTTCAGTAAATGAAGGATTATTGTAGGCTAAACACTGCCCTTTTCTGCAGCTGATTACTGGTGAACGTTGTTAGGTAACCATGTCTTGGCAGCCACCCTGATCCTACCTTGAGGTTGCTGGCAGATCCAGCCTTAGGCAAATGCAGAGCTGAATGCATTCTTATTTTTTTTTTAATTTTTAATTATTTTATTTTTTATTTTTTGTTTTTTTCGAGACAGGGTTTCTCTGTGGCTTTGGAGCCTGCCCTGGAACTAGCTCTGTAGACCAGGCTGGTCTCAAACTCACAGAGATCTGCCTGCCTCTGCCTCCCGAGTGCTAGGATTAAAGGCGTGTGCCACCATCGCCCGGCCTGAATGCATTCTCGTGCTCTCTGATCTGTTCGTCAGTAATAGATGAGGGAAATGCAAGACTGATTGTTCCTTCTCTGTATTGCTTTTTCGACATCATCTTTTTCTGTCTTCTTACAGAAGTAAGCAATGTGTGGATATTTCTGTCACTTGTTTCTCTCTGAAACCTAAAACCAAGTCTCTGGATTCATGAAAAAGAGCCTGGGATAGTTTATCCGAATTCCTGGTTAAGCTCTTTGTCCAATGCCATTCAGAGTTACTGAATTCATTTGATCCACTTGATTTCAGTTTGAGGTCTTTTGTCTTTGAAATATTGTGGACAATGAACTAGAACATTGCATGTGCCGTAAGACTGGTCTTCAAAATCTGTGAAGGAACCAGAGAGGCCTTCCAGAGAACTCGTGCTCGTAGCAAGACAGACAAAGAGGGCTACATGTAGCTACAATGTTCTTTCTGTATCTTTCTTTTCTTCCTTCATTTTATACCTGTAAGTAAAAGCAGATTGCAAGGCTGTATCATGAGGAAAGTGTAAAAGGGGTCAGGGTAAGAACCCAAGAGGAGAAGCAATATCTGAGTTCAGTTCCTTCACAGAGGTGAATTTATATTCTACATAATCCTAGGTGGAGCATGGATTGTAACACACACTGGTAATGAGCTATTTGGAAAAGGAAATGTCCAAGGTGATCAGTATATCTGCAACAAAAGAAAGGGTTAAATGGGCTATAAGGCATGGTCAAAGAGATGTGGGTAAAACTTTGTTGTCATGTGGGGATTATGGTGAAAAAATGTTTTAAGATGAAGGATGAGAAATTAGATAAAGTGATAGGTGGGCTTAATACTTGATATGAGAAAATGGCTTTATGGGCTATTCTTACACTGTGTGAAGTTGTATAATGTGATTGGTTTAATAAAGAGCTGGATGCCCAATAGCTAGGCAGGAGAGGTTGGGCAGAACTTCCAGGCAGAGAGAGAGGAACTCAGGGTTAGAATCTAGGCATGCAAGAGATGCTGGCAAGATGGGAGCAAGTCGGTTGTACAGAATGGAAGAGAGGTAAAAAGTCACGTGGCAGAACGTAGATTAATAGAAACAGGTTCGTTGGACTTATAGGAACTAGTTGGGAACAAGCCTAAGCTCAGGCCAAACTTCATAATTAATAATACGTCCCTGTGTCTTTATTTGGGGGCTGGCAGTCCCACAAGAAAGACTTACTAAAAAGCGATAAATGAGCTGTGATATAAAGTTATGGTTTACCAGTCAGTGCTTTTTCTTAGGCAGAAGATTGGTATCTGATGAGAGTTCAACAGGTTTAAATCCTATGACCTAAAGTTACCATCCTTGACTTTCCTGTCTACTGAATGCTGGAAAACAGAGGCAACATGTATTTAAAGTGCCCCATGGTGAAGGAAGGGTAACCTATACCAGACAATGTGCTTAAATCTGAAATGCTTCAAATTATTTTGGAAGTCAAGAGTGATTGTGCCTTCTTCAACCATGCTATCTTAGCCAGTCCCTGCATGGTTCCTGATTCTGGCTTCAGATACTAGTGATTCGAAGCGTAGGGACTCGTGCTCAAACTGTCACGGTACCAACAGTAACAATGGCCCACGTTCCCGAGCATTGTGCCCCAAGCACTGTCGTAGGCATTTAAAGAATATCGTCCCACTCAAACTCACAGTTCTGGGTGAAAGATCATGTTATTATTGACCCTCCTCACTCAAAACGCCATGTCCTCCAATATCCTGCTTTTATAATTGAGGGACGTGAGGGGTTTTTCTTTGTTTGTTTGTTTTTGTTTCTTTTTCTTTTTTTGCAAAGTTTAGTGGTTTATCAAGGCCTTTGTAATGTGACAGAACTGGATTCAAACCAAAGAAATTCTTTCAATTAGCAGAGCCAGGAGGCTGTCTTCCCACAGCTTCACTCTCGACCACTTGTAAGAATGGCTTCCCGACAGGACATCTTCAAAATCAGATACTTCCATTTTCCTTTAGTTACAATAATACCTCTGGGCAGAAGCAAATATAAATGGGTGGTTTCTAGTTATCTGAGTGACCTTAATCACAAGTCTTAAACTTCCTGGGAGGTGAAGGGAGGAGGAGACTAGATGAGATTAATAGATTCTCAGTTCCTGCCAATGTTTGAGTGGCTGGAGACGCCTCTTCCCAAATATGGATGCTGAAAAGCCTGTAGAGCCCAGCTCACACAGGATGGCGAAGGGTCCAGATGCTGGAGATTTTTTACAAAGCCTCCAAGGTATTCTGGTAGGCAGCCACCCCCAGGTAGCTGGTCAGTCCTTAAGGAAGGCACGCATCTTCCTCTGCCTCCTCAGACTTTCTCATGTAAACATTCACATGACATAGACATGCGACTCTAATGATTTCCAGTATTGTTTTCCTGGTGGCTTTGTTCTAGTCGTGGCACTCAAGTGGGACTCTGTGGTCTGAGATATTAGCTACAAAGCCACGTCTCAACCGAGCATTAAACAAGCAAACAAACAAAATAACCTGGACTTTACAGGTGAAAAGTACTGATGTGGCAAAGATGCACTTTTAAAAACAAAAGAAAGGAAGAAGGAAGGAAAAAGAAAGAAAGAAAGAAAGAAAGAAAGAAAGAAAGAAAGAAAGAAAGAAAGAAAGAAAAGAAGCTCTTCTGCAGAATTTCCCAGGAGCCGGAAGCAGCCGGTACTTTGTGTGCTGAGATAACCTGGAGTTAGGAAATGGACTAAAGGCCAGCAGGATCCGCCTCAATCTGGCCGAGAAAGTGCAGTCGCTGGATGTCTGAGCTCTTACGCAGGGATTTGAACGCTGGGTGCAAGTGCAGCACGGAATTATTTCAACAGTGAATTTGAGTGTCAAGTGTCCTGCTGGGTCTCTGGGATCTGATCCTCTTGTGGGGGAATGTGGCAGCTGTCGGAGCCCCAGCGAGCCCCGAGCCCCCACTGCATGGAGGTGCCAGTGCGGCCAGTTAAAACTTGCACGGGGGGTTTTGTAGCTGGCTTTTTCCCCACAAACACTACCAGGATGCCTTTATTTCAAATGATTGAGCCGTAAGAATGTGTGAGCCCAAGCCGTCCAGATGGAGGTCAGCCTGGTTGGATTCTCTTTTGATCCCCACCTTCTCTCACTTCGGCTCCTGAACTGCTGAACCCAGGGCTGTTTGCCTTTCCGTGGCTGGATGACATCAGCAGGGAGGCAGTTCCCGGGGCCAAGGGAGCCAAGTCCTCAGACACCAACTCGGAAGTAGGACAAGTACATTTTGTTTCTGCGATTCAACCCAGAGAACTGCTTGGTCCCGGAGGCCTGTGCCAAATGTGTTTGCGCAATCTCGGCAGCGGTACCCAAAATGCAGTGCAAGACTTGGCCAGAGATCTCATTCCACTGTGGAATGAAGTGGAATGAGGTTGTGGAATGAAGTCCGTGGCAGGGCTAGTGTCAGTGGCCTTGTCTATTGAAGTGTGGGCTCAAACCTCAGGAAAGGTTAGGGTGCTGGAAGTCATGGTACTAGGCCTTTGGCTAGGCTCGTCATGGCCCATTGCCTCAGCATATAGCCTAGCCAAGGCACGCAGCCTCAGGGAGCATTGAGGTGGAGCTGGCCAGGGCACGGTGCCATCTTGTTTTGGCCAGGAGCATGTTCCTAGGAGGGAGTGGGGGAGTTGGGGAGGAGAAAAGCTACCAATTTGGCTGTTAATCCTGAACATTTGCTTTGCATTCTTACATCTTAGTTAAAGTCCCTATATCCCAGGCAATGGGACAGGAATACATGCACTCTACACACGTGAATGCATGCGTACACAGAGAGACCCAAAATATCTTAACAGATAAAACCAGCTATTGTATATGTGTCTATATGTGTATATTCTTCTTAGGAGAAATCAAGGACTATATAAATATGTGCACATGTAAGCGACCAACATTTGATTGCAAATACTGAGGTCTTTTAAAAGCTAATGCAATAATACACTTGTCTATTTTGTAGGACCATACAGGCCGTGGTAAATTCCACATGTCTCACTCATCTGATGGGCCTCCCCACTCTGTGGAGCATGTGTTAGCTTCTGCTCTAATTTAATGCTTCAGGAAATCAGGGAGGTAACTTGTTTAAGGTTTCATATTGTCATATTAAGTCCCAGGATCAAGATTAAAAAGCATAGGCCATCCTAATCCACGCTCCTTACCATACTGACCCCCAGATCTTCATCGTAAAATGACCAAAGGTCACCAGACTTAGAGCCCACTCATCTACTTGGAGAACTAGATCAGCTCTCAGTGTCCTCCAGAGCAGTCACGAGACCAACAGCAACATCTGCTTCACCTGGAACTTTTGAGAAAATACAGAATCTCTCTTCCTTTTTCCTCTCTCTCTCTCTCTCTCTCTCTCTCTCTCTCTCTCTCTCTCTCTCTTTCTTTCTTTCCTTTTTTTGTCGTTGTAGGGCCCGGGTCTACCCTTGTTCCTTGTTCCTGGGGTGCATCTTGAGGACAGTTTCTGGTCAGCTAACTAAAGCATTCTGTTTGTTCCTGTGCTCCCCCTGCCCCGCCTGGTGATTAGCTGTAGGGCATTGACTCCATCATTGGTATGGTAATTTCCCGCCTGCCTGGGCAGAAATCCTTGTGCAGCAGCTAGGTATATAAGGATTTCCCCAAGGTTGAATAAATGGCATTCGGCTGATCTCCTTCGAATGACCCAGGTCTCTTTGTGTGTTCTTTCAATCTCCAAGCCCTTGCCCGACTCGCAGACGGTACAGTGGCGTGCGAACTGTACCAAGGGTGTAACACAAAATCAGGTGTTACAGGTTGTTGGTTTTATGTTGAGGTCTTTGATCCATTTGGACTTGAGTCTTGTGCATGGTGATAGGTATGGATCTTTTTGCATTCCTTTTTATTGTTTTTTGAGCTATACATTTTTCTCCACTCCCCTCTCTTCCTTCCCCCACCTTCTACCCTCTCCTGTGGCCCTTATACTCCCAATTTACTCAGGAGATTCTGTCTTTTTCTCCTTCCTATGTAGATCCATGTTTGTCTCTCTTAGGGTCCTCTTTGTTGTCTAAGTTCTCTGAGGTTGTGTACTGTAGGCTGGTTTTTCTTTGCTTTATGTCTAAAAGCCACTTATGAGTGAGTACATATTATATTTGTCTTTCTGGGTCTGGGTCCCTCAATCCATCTCTGGCCCTTTGACTCATAATCTGTGCTTTGATAGCCTCATCTGTGTGATTAAAAAATTTGGGATGGGGAGGAGGATGAGATTAGGATCACACTCTCTTGTCTGCCATCCTCATTAGCTCCTGAACATAGAAATCACGGAATCTAAGGGACAAAGATAAAGGAGAAGGAGGAAGAGGAAGCAGGAGGAACAACAGCAGCCAGCTCCTTTTAGGATCTCATACCCACAATTCTGCTAGGAGCCAGATAGAGCAGATCGTGCCTTCAAAACTCTCCTGGTAACCTTCCTGCATCCAGGGTCAGGAATTGTTGGGGTAGACTGACTTGGCAGGTGCTTTCCATCTTTGCTGAGTCTGTGAACTCATCCACGGGGAACGGTCTACACACGTGTCACCCCACCTCACGGCCGATGGGTATGTCAGCACTCAGACAACATTTGGCTGTATTGATTCTAAACATTCCTATTGTGCAGAGACCTGACTTTTAAGAAGCCCCTGTGAGTGGGCCATTTGCTCTGTGTGGTAACAGTCCATAGTAAAATTGAGTCCCTTTCTCTTCTGGGAAAGGGTCAGAGTTTTAAGAGAGCCACCAGCTCCCATAGCTAACTGAGGAGATGGGAAGAACTTTATGGTGTGCTAGGAGTGTTTCAAGGCTTTGGAATCCTCAAGGTTAGGAAAAATTAATGGCCCAGAACATTTGCAACTCAGGAAAAGTCCTTGCGGGTGCCTCAGGATGGACAGAATGGCCAGCCTCTCTGAACATGCCACCTGGAGCACCAACAACAATGTCCAGGTCCCAGGAATGACCTGGCCATCTGGCGAGGCACCGAGGGCTCTGAGGACATATTGTGTTTATTGCACCTCTTCTGATTTTTTTTTTTTCTTTTCGAGAGGCAAAACTCCAAACAACCTCTATGTTTTCCTGTCTCCAGAGTCCCGCTGTCCGATTTGGATCCTTGCTTACTCTGCCGTGGAGCCATCTGTTTGAGATATCAAGACAAAATTCACCAGGGAATGCCTCTGTCTAGGTCAGGACAGGACAGCTGTGTGGCTCAGGCCACAGAGCCAGCCCACGCAGGCGCTTGTAACTTTAGATGGCCCGTATCCAGTGGGACCCACTTATTTACTGGCTTTGCAAAGCAGTCCAGAGACAGATGGGATTTCTTGTGGAGCCCTGCCCTGCCACCGAGAGGCAAGCCTGGGCATTTGTATTGTCACCTGACAGCTAAGCTTGTCAGGCCTTGCACTGGACATGTGAGGGACACGTGCTCAGTCTGGGTGCTACGCACAAGAGAACGGGCAGCTGTTGCCCTTCCTGGCTGCCCAGCTTGTGCCTGGTCACGTCCCGCTCTGCTAACTGCCTTTTCCCTCACCTCTGCTTTGGTTTCATGGTGTGAGAGCTACATGGCTAATTATTTTCTTTTCCTCTCCCAAAGCTTCTTGGGTTGTTCTCTTCACTTCTCTTTCATCTCTTCCTGGCCCACGTACAGGGTCCGATAGCTAATTCTCCTCTCTCACCCCCAAGCAGGATCCTAGGGTAGTGGCTAGTAATGTGGGGATGGCTTCTCTTAAGTTTGGGGCTGGAGATCAAGTCCATTCTGGGTTCTTGGCACCTGAAGTAATCCACGTTCACTCTCTGCAAGTGATTGATTGGTGCTGCAGGGACTACTGGCTGTCCCGTGACTACCACGAGGCAAACCAGGGTTGTGACAATTTACCTAACAAAGAGGCTGAGAGGGGGGAGAGCTGGTGTCTTCCTGCAGATCAGTGAACAGCTAGATATGCTTAATATGGTCGAGGGGGCTCTCCGTTCTTTTACAGCTTCGGATTCTCCAGAACATTTATTTTTATTTTTAATGTTTTGAATGAACTAACTTTTAGTTTTATTTTTCAAGCACTGACTAATCTATAGGGTTCAGTGATATTTTAAAACATGTATATGTGTATATGTATTACACAATGACAAATTTCACATAATTTCACATCATCACTTCAAATACTGATCAGTGAATATCCCCATCCTCGCCCACTCCCAGCACCTGATCTAACTAACGCAGAGTAAGTAGGTACAAGCATGTTTTACAAGACAGGGTTAGGTTAACAAGTCTTGTCTTTCCTCCCTCCTTACATAAGCAGTGTCTTAAAAAAAAAAACATGTGTTTGATGTATGTACATGTATGTATATTCACATGTGTGTGTGTGGTAGCTGTGAGAACTGAAGCTGGCATTGGCTTCCTTGATAGCTTTCCACTTTCTTTATTGAGACAGTATCTCAATAAAGCCTGAGTTCACCAATACTGACTAGCCTAGACAGCCTGCTTGCTCCAGGATCTCATGTCTCTGCCTCCCTTGAATGCTAAGATCGCAGGCAACCACTGCCTGGTTTTTGCATGGGCTTGGGGGATACAAACTGTGGTCTTCACACTTTGCTGGCAAGTGTTTTATCCATTGATCCACGGAGCAAACTCCACCCCTGCCCCCAATTCTTTGAGACAAGGTTTTGTGTATCCCAGGGTGGCCTATGTTTTTCTATATAGCCGCCAATGGCCTTGAACTTTGGATTTTCCTGTGTCCTTACCAGGGATGAACCACAGTGCCCACTTTTATGAGGTACATTTACATACTAGGAAAGCAACTGAGCTATATCCCCAGACTGCTGGGTCTTAAGAAATATCAAACTGGCAAATCCTCTCTTCCAAGATGCTGGGCATGTTATTGCCCAAGTTCCCAGAATCCCTGTAAAAGAGAAGAAAGAGGGTGATCTCACATTTGTGGAGCCAGGAGAGGGAAGCCAGCATGAGGGAAAGTGTTAGGGAAAAAAAAAAACAACGCAATTTCCCTGCTCCCTTGAATTCAGTGGCTTATTAACTGCTAAGCCTTGCCCTCTGGTTGTCCCAGAGGGGCTGGCTGTACCGAGCAAGGTGGAAGAAGCAGGCTCATTTGTAATTACACATTAGCACCGCTGAAGTGCTGTTCACACACACCCTCTCCTCACCAAGGCTCTCCACGGCCAGTCCCTGTGCCCCAGGGCCAAACTTTCCATTGTTTATTCAATTACGTTGCGTCCCTAGCTAATCGCTTTTACATTTGCCTAATTCTTCTACAGTGAACTGCCTCTGGAACGGGGGCCATTTGCATATCTGTGTCTTAATTACCTACCCTCTGCCTGAGAAGAGAATAGGAGCCGCTGCCTTTCTCCGCCCTTCTCACTGCCCAGCTGCCGGACCACTGCAGGATGGGAGGGGAGGAGCTGAGGCTCTGCCCTGCTTGGAGATTGTGGAGTTCCTGCATCTGCTGACTTTCAGGGGCAGCTACCTGTTAAATCTAAGCATCCCCTGTGTGTCCTTTCCTGTAGAAACCACTTTCATTCTTGGCCCAAGAGTGTGTAGCTCAGTGGTATAGCACTTGCCTAGTGTGTGTGGTGAGGCCTTGAGTGTGATCCACACCACAGAAAAAAATGAAAGAAAACAAAACCCCAATCCAACCTAATGCAAACCAAACAACAATAAAACCAAGCAACAACAAGAACCCTAAGCAAACCGAAACCAGCTAAAGCCCAAACCAAAGCCAATTTTTTCCCCTCAAAACCAAAGTCAACAGAAAAACAAAAGAATGTGTCCCCTTCAGCCAGGTCTCCAACCATGGCAATATATGGGGAAGGGAAAAAACACTCATTTTTCCGTAAATATTTACTTACAAGATTTAAATTAATAAACTAGTGTGTGTGTGAACGGAGGAGCATGCACGCCACAGTGCGCGTCTGGATGTCAGAGGACAGCTTTGCGGGAATCTGTTCTCAGCTCCCACGGCTCCTAGTCTTTCTTGCTTCCAGCTTGACACAGGCTTTTGGCCAGTGGTCCTGTCTCTGCCTCCCATGCTGTCTTAAGAGTGCCGGGGCCACAGGTACTCACTACTGCATCCAGCTTTTTTTAAAAACTGTTTTTATTGGGCTATATATTTTTCTCTGCTCCCCTTCTTTCCTCTCTCCTCCCTTTCTATCCTCTTCCATGGTCCCCATGCTCCCGGTTTACTCAGGAGATCTTGTCTTTTTCTACTTCCCATAGATTAGATACATGTATGTCTCTCTTAGGGTCCTCATTGTTGTCTAGGGTCTCTGTGGTTGTGAATTGTAGGCTTGTTTTTCTTTGCTTTATGTCTAAAAGTCAGTTATGAGTGAGTACATATAATATTTGTCTTTTGAGGTCTTGGTTACCTCACTCAACATGATGTTTTCTAGATCTATCCCTTTGCCTGAAAATTTCAAGATGTCAATTTTTTTTTCTGTGTGTAGTACTTCATTGTGTAAATGTACCACGTACATTTTTTTTTTTGAGACAGGGTCTTATATAGCCCAGGTTGCCCGCAAACTCAAAATACAGCTGAAGATGACCTTGAACTTCTGATTCTCCTGCCTGTACCCCTTTAATACTGAGATCATAGGCGTGGACTACCTTGGTTAGTTTATGTAATTGCCTGAACCCAGGACTTCTTGAATGTTAGCAAACACTCTACCACCTTTCCCTGGATGAACTTTGGGAGTCTGGCTTCCCAACACACTACTTTGTCTTCTTTGTTCCTGGCTCATCCCATCCTTTTTGCTAAGGCTTCCAGGTAGATGGAGGCTGTTGAGGAAAGTTAAAGAATTCAGAAAATGAATTTTTAGCTGGCCATGGCTTAGTAGATGAGCATGGAACGTTCCTCAGGTATTTTTTCATTATATAAATGTTGGGAAAATTCAGGATTCTTTGCATGTTTACTGTTAGCCCCTCAGGAGCCATAGCAGAGTGTATTGTGAGCTCTTGTCTATGGGAGTGGTCTCACTGCGTGTTTTAGTTGATTTTTTTATTTTGTTTGGTTTTTACAAATCTTTGGGTACCTTTGCTTCTCTGTACTTTGTGGGTTTAGCTTCTGTTTTTCAAAACTCAAATTCACTATATTATATCCACAGTTTTACTTTTTATCCTACCTAATTTTTATCCCATCAAATATTGCTGCTGTAATTTGAATTGACTACTATCTCCATTTCCCCTGTCGGGATACGAGAAGCATCTCAAATGTGAAATTCGCTGAATAGAACTTATCATTTTCAACAAACTGTGCTCTCTAGTTTACACTTTTCTCTCATATGGCAATGAAATGGCTCACTCGGCTCCTCAAGTTAGATACGATTATCTATCTCATGAAGTTTCTTCTTGTGTATTTGGCAGATACCCCAAACTGATTCTGATCGTTCTTACAACCTGTCTAGACATTGGCTACAGCCTCCACACTGTCCTCTCCTTGACCCGTAATCTCTGAAATAACTTTGACCATGCTCTCCTGAAATCATGTTTTTAATAAACAGACACAACCATCTCTTGCTTCAAGTTTCCTCTTGACCCTCATTTAAATTGGGTTTAAATTCTTCATAAAAGTTGCAAGATTTGTTCTAATTAAACAAGTTGGATTGAACCCCAATCCAATTGCTCAGTCTGAATTTCAGTTGACTTTTACCCATGTCTTCACAATCAAGCCATAAAGCCATTAGCACTCCTCAGATCTCACACAGCCACACATGGCTCCAGTTTCGCATACTTCCTCTGCCTAGGATGCCCTTTTCCCCCATTTCTTAACCCATCTGTCATTCAAGCCTGCTTGAAGACCCCAACGCTTTAGATTTATTTTTCAACTCCTCAATCAAGATTAGCTATTCTGTCTCTTACACTGTTCATCTTGCCCATGGTTCTCTTACAGTGGGGATGTTTGTAATTTTCAGATTTGTGATGTAGGTGGGGAGATCTTGATGACATATGAATTGTTCACCTTGGGACCTCCAAGGTCTATACAATGCAGATTCCCATCACTTTTGTCTAAGTACCAATCTTAGCAGTGATGATAACTAATTCAAATCCTTTGAGAATATTGGAGAGGGAGGCAGTGAGAGGAAATAGAGGCAGATACCAGTGTATGAAAGAAAAAGTCTTTTAGATGCTATGGGCCTATAGGCTGAAGGTGAATGCCCCAATGATATAGAAGAACATTGGGTGACTGTCTGTGTAGGGAGATGTCTCCATCAATTCTAGAATTTTGGAAGTTGCTTACAATGTACTTCCTGTTTACTTAGGTAATATATCCTTCTGGAGTCTTTGATGGGGTTGAATAATATGTAGTTATAATTATAGTTTTTCTTAGTTATGATAAAAGATAAGGTAGATATAAATATTGTAACTATAATTCTTGCTTGATATCTGTTTTGTTGTATGTAATTTTACTATGTTAAAGTTAAAGCCTTCCTTTTTGTTTAAACTGAAAAGGGGAAATGGTATGAGAGATCCTTCTAAGTGTTGCTTTTATTGGTTAATGAATAAAGAACCTGGCTTGGCCTATAGCAAGGTAGAACTTAGTTAGGCAGGGAAAACTAAACTGAATGCTGGAAGAAAGGAGAGGGAGTCAGAGAGAAGCTATGTAGCCCCACCACAGACAGATTCCAGAACTTTACCTAGTAAGCCACAGCCTCATGGCAATACACAGATTAATGGAAATGGGTTAAATTAATATGCAAGAGTTAGCCAATAAGAAGCTAGAGCTAATGGGCCAAACAGTGATTTAATTAATACAGTTTCTGTGTGGTTTTTTTGGGTCTGAGCTTCCGGGCAGCCAGGAAGCAAACAAGTGGCTTCCTACAACAAGCTACCATTTACTAAGGATATACTCTGTTAAACAACATTAAATTTGCCACATCTTTTTAAAAAAAAGATGCGTTTTTGTTTTTGTATATGTGTGCATATCTGTGTGAGTATCTGCCACATACCTGCAGGTCACCAAGGAAGCCGGAAGGTGGCTTTGGATGCCCTAGAGCTGGAGTGAACTGCCTCAGATAGGTGCTGGGAATGAAACTCGGGTACCCCAAATGAGGGGCAAATGTTCTTCAGTACTGAGCCATTTCTCTAGCCCCAAATGAACATTTCATTAAAGGCGACTGTGAGTGAATCAAGACCTATCATCAGAAAAAGCCCGGAACTTATTTTAAATTACCTCGTGCCCATCTGAAAAAGTCAAATTATTGTTTAAGCCCCTCAGACATTACACCACTAATCCTTTTCTAATGATCTCATCCTAAGAAATAGCATCAGCAGGGGGACTGTTGAGCCTCCCCTCCCCGTAACGACATAATGAGCAGATTTGGGTATTTACATAATAACTTCGGATGATTTCAGAGCATTTTAGACAAAATATACAGCCACTTAGATGGATGCCAGGGCAGCCATCTCGGCACTCGTGGGAATTAAATGGAGATGGAGGTGGAGAGAGCAAAAGTCCGGGAGTGTTTGGGTGTGTCCCACTTGGCTTAGGTTCTTACATGCCCTTGGTGTGCAGCGAGATGTCATGGTTAGGGAACTGGGTTCATAGAAAACCCAAGCACTGAAGCTTTGAGTAAAATATAAAAAGAAATTGGTTGGTGTTAAAAGTGACTAGGTTCCAGAAACGGTTTTGAAAACGGCTAGTAATTGTCATTTTTGCAGGGGAGACCATTGAGCCTAATTTGACACAACTTGCGATGTTGTTCATTTCAGATGCATGTGCTGCCTTCCTTTAGTGTTTTACTTCTGGGACTTTTCTTTAACCTTCACGAATTGAACGCTAGGGTTACTTTTACCTGAAGACATTTGCACCCAAGCTTGTTATGGTCTTTGCTCCTCTTTATTCTTGGGAATTATTTTCTTGCCTTTTTCTC
This sequence comes from Microtus ochrogaster, assembly GCF_000317375.1. Taxonomy (NCBI): domain Eukaryota; kingdom Metazoa; phylum Chordata; class Mammalia; order Rodentia; family Cricetidae; genus Microtus; species Microtus ochrogaster. Next base: position 102,459,065 of record NC_022009.1, read on the forward strand.
TGCAGCCCTCTTTGTAAGGTCCTTCCCTGAATGTCTGTTGGAATTGTAACAATGGCTCTTGGGCTCTTCCTGTTTAAAAGTGTGTTAATCTCACTCACACTTCAAAGAGAGCTCTGCTGGGCTTAGAATGGTTTTGTCTCCCTTGTTGCTGTTGAGCCCGCTATAGACCGCCATTCTGCTGATATTTGTCCTGCTCTTCCTTGTGCCTCTTCTTTGACTTTGGTTATTCTGTAGACTCACTGTGAAGTGTCCCTGCGAATGTGACCTTCATGGACGTCTTGAGTCACAATGTAACTGTCACACATCAACTCCAGGCAAGTTTCATTCCTTGTGTGAATATTTTCCTTTGTTTTACCTACCTGCATCTGCCGCTTAAAATTTTATGATCATATTTCTCTGAGATTTCTACTGAAGTCTATACCTTTTTATTTATATTTTGCACGTTAGAGTGAAGTTCAGCCATAATCCTTTTAATATGATAATATATAAATATAATAAATGTAGCTATTTCAC
>NC_022009.1:102459741-102490510 GCF_000317375.1 Microtus ochrogaster
CACACACACACACACACACACACACCCAGAGCTAAGGACAAAGTAACCTACTCCAGTCTCTTTCTCAGGTATACTTTATTTTATGTTTTTGTTTGTTTTTTAAGCCTAAGTGTTAAGGAGTATTTTCCATCTCTGTCCGCACAGCCCACAACTAGGGTTTTATATACAGGATGAAAGATGAAATGCTTTCAACAAGGCAAAAGGACTGCCTATTTTGAAATTACTCCCTTTGCCTGGAATGTGCTGACATCTTCACAGACTTAGCAGCAAAAAGCCCACCAAGCTTTTGGAATTCTGTAGAAGAAAATACCTATTGTAAGTCTTCTCTTCAAACTCGAAGACGCTGACTTAACCTTTCCTTCTTAAATCTGTCATTTTACAATATAAAAAGCCCTCAGGATGGGCAACAAGCTCACCAACCCTGAGGTTATCAGCAGAAGACTAGAGCCTGTGCATATGTCTCCGCCTATATTTGTGTGTCTGTGTGTGCACATGAGCCAGAGAGGAGGGAGATCTGTGGGCAGAGTGGGATGTGGGACACGGACGGCTGCCTCAGTGGAGGGGAGACTGGGAACACCCTCCTCCTTGGAGAGATAAAGCCTGCTCAGGATCATCTCTGCAGAACAGGCAGGGATGGATAACTAATCTCCCATCCACTTCCTTGTGTTCCTGTGGGGGTCCCCATTATGTGTGGGCTAATGATCTGGAGGAGGGCGTTTCTAATCCACTAATGACTTGGAGTTACATTAACTTTGAGGCTTAGATCATCAACATGAAATGAAAAAAAAAAAAAGGATGTACATTGTGTGAAATTTCTATGGCAGCTGTGACACGTTGCCGCAGTGTAAGGCTTAACACAGCCTGACGGGAGTTTGTTAGGCTAATGACAGGGGACAGGGCAGTCTGCAGCCCTTTGCCTTGTCCCTTCCAGCAGCCAGGGAACTTGGCTGGATCGTGCCCAAAGTTGGCTGTTTCGGGAGAACTGGACAGAAATTAACAGGGAAGTGTCGAACTTGCCCCCTTCCACCCAGTGCTGTTCCCTCTCTTGACTATCTACAGCTGGGGAAACTTGTCTCATTTGAAAGACACTGATGATTCCCCAGGAGGCACAAGTCAAGGCATGGTTTCCACCTCAAGGTCTTCAACCTCAGCCACATCTATAGCTTTCTTCTACCAAGTAAGGCGAAAGACATGTTTATAAGATTAAGGGATTAGAACAGTGATTCTCTAGCAGAGAAGCGGAGATACCCCCAACTGTTCATTAGAAGCTCATGGTATAAGTGCCCTTCTGGACTTGGTCCAGAGATCCCATTTTGGAGAACAGGTGCCAGAGTACTTGCTTATGAGCCTATGAATTAACATTCATTGTTTTTAGTTCAAAATCAAAAGTCAGATAAATTATTTCTCTGTGTGAGGGTGTGTCCAGGGAGGAGATATTAAAAGAGGCGAGTACATGGCCTCATGGTTAGAGGAAACCAGGAGATTCCCTAAGAATAATTGACAAGTCATGTTTGTGAAAGCATCTTAAAGCATACTCAAGGGCTCTAATGAGGAACAATGGAATAAGATAAGTATTACTTCATTTTGATCAGATACAAAAGTGAAAACTATTAAGACTGGGACTATGGGAAGGGGAAGAATATTCCTTAAAGAACCCTAGTTCTAAGCTCCAGGACCTGTCACCGTATCACCTCTGACTTTGGGGGAATGTGGCAGAAAATATTATAACTTCTATGTCATGGGAGAGACTTGGAAGATGCAATGAAGGATTTTGAGAAGTGGTTGGGGAAACTGCCCCCAACCACCTGTGTGAGTTGGAAGAGGGGGGCAGAAGCATGCAGAGTCCAGGAGATAGCACCAGACACACAGGGCCAGTGGTGCTGGCCTTCGACACAGAGCGGGAGGCAGGAACCGGAATGTGGGCAGCCTCTGAGAACTGGAAAGGCCAAAAAGTGGCGAGTGCCCAGGAGCCTCCAAAAATGAAGCCTTACCAATGTCCCATTTGGATTTTCCCTCAGAGTGACCCAGTCATGGACATCTAAATCCTTCAATGACACATAATAAAACACTTTTTCAGACAGATTCGATTTGTCTGTTTGGTTTTTTTGTTTGTTTGTTTGTTTGTTTTATGAGACAAGGAATTTCTGAGTAGCCCTGGTTGTCTTGGAACTTGCTCTATAGACCAGGCTGGCTTCAAACTCACAGAGATCCCCCTGCCTCTACCTCCCAAGTACTGAGATTAAAGGTGTGCGCCACTGCCTGGCCTAGACAGATTCTGACTATGTAGCCCTGGCTTGCCTGGAACTTGCTGTGTAGACCAGGCTAGCCTCAAAGCCAGAGAGATTGGCTTGCTTCTGTCTCCCAGGTGCTTGGATTAAAGGTATGCACCATCATATCCAGAAAGTTTGTGCTGTTCTATTACCTATTTGGTAATAGGTTTGTGGTAATATGTTGTGGGATTAGCAGGTTTGGATGCAGGACAAATGTGGTTTTGAAAGTTTGTGTCTTGTGATGGGACCTCATGCTGAATGACTGACTCCTTATATTACAACTTAAAGAATGAAAGAATAAATGAATGTATAAATGGTGGGACAATTGTCTCATCCTAGAACATTTAAGATGATGACAGTTCTTTGCTGTCCTAAAGCATTTCCCTCCTCCATGAGCTTCTTTTGATTAAGGAACAGATACCCACAGAACACACAAACACTCATAGTCTCCCTAAACACACGTGTATATACAGGCACATAAACAACCCCTAACTTCTAAAGAACAGACAAGTTCTCCCTGCCTCTCTGCCTTCTTAAATTCAGTCTGGGTTGAGGAAACAAAACACTTAGCATTTGGGGGCCGTCGTGGTCCTGGTGGGATGGTCTGGTGGGAGCTGATGTTACAGCCCAGACTGGGAAGTGTTCTAAAAGCAGGTGACCTTAGACTCCTGGTTCAGGCTAATTAAGCCTCTTCTGCCTGGACGGAATGTTCTGGTCTTCAGCAGTGGTTGTGTAACTGTTTAAACCGTACACCTTTGCTCCAGGGAGCTAGCATGATGCCCTCCGTTCTGCTGGTTTTCTGTGAAGCATGCAGTAGGGTAGCTGTGCAGCCTTAAATGAACAAGAGTATCACAAGTTCAGTTTTGCCGTGAAATTTCTGGGTTTGTGACCATGAAAGGGGTGAAATTTGGAGGCAGGCAAGTGGGTGGAAACAGCTAGTGTTACCACTCAGAAAAAAAGGAAGTTCTTTCTTCTCCTTCTGGGGTTGTTTTCCTATATATGCTGTCTAGTGAGCTGGGGACAGGAACCTTACGGAGCAGAAACTGAAAGGGGACAGTGGGAAGGTCACAGGAGAAATACTGATGGAGGAGTTTTACCCCCAGAGCTAGTGTGAGAAGGGGAGAAGCTGGCTATACTGTATGCCATTTATTAGATGCTCCTTAGTCATGAACTGGGCCTAATCATGAGCCTACCCAGCTCGACTGGGATCCTCCGCAGGGCAGGAGAAACAAGAATCCTCCACTGTTTCAGCATTGGCTGGGACTAAGATTTTCATGACCTCCCGGCTTTAGAATGACATTGCAACGCTTCTCATCTTAGATTGTTTAGCCTATATAGCTTGCCTAAGGTGACAGAGTTCCCTAAAAGAGAATGATGTTTTCATCTGGGACAAGTTGTTTGTCTGTGATTCAGATTTTCACCTGTAACATGGGGATAATAACACAATGCACAAAGCATTGTCTTGTGAGGGCTTAGCAAATTGTACATGCAAAGCGCACAGGGTATTGCTAACCCCAGAGTACACATTCTATAGAAAGCTACTCTCGCTATTGGCAATACTCATGAACTAAGAATATATGTCGGAAATAAGGCTAAATACTCCTTAAGTCATCAAATAAGATGACTACACAGAATCCTGCCCAGTGCACTGCTGCAGCTTCTCACAGGGAAAGACCCAGAAACAAGCAAGAATAAAGTTAGGAATCTCTGAGGCTGTAGATCCACGATGGAGCAGTTGTCTAGCGTGGGCAAGGCTCAGTATTTAATTCTACTGCCATGAAGGAAGCCAAAACCAAAGCTATGAATGCTGCTAAGACTATGAACAGGGTAGAGCAGGTCGCCCGCTGGACCTGGGAAGGTTTGGTTCATAAGGAAGTGGTTCCCTATCCTCTGAGTTCAGTATGGAGAAATGGAGGGTAAGTAGGTGTTCAGGAGACTGATGGGTGGGTAGGATATTTCAGAGAGAATTGCATCCATTTTCTTCTTGGTCTGTTGCACACTCTCACAGAGGAGACTGATTACAAAGTCTCACAGATGTGGGGTGTCTGGTAGACCTAAGTAGACTGTTTGTACACCTTAGCTGTGACCTAGCTTTGGTTCATACAGATGTGGGGTATCTGTAGACCTAAGTAAACTGTTTGCACACCTTAGCTGTGACCTCACTTGGGTTCATACAGACATGGGGTATCTGGGCAGACCTAAGTAGATTATTTACATACCGTAGCTGTGACCTGGCTTTGGTTCATACAGACGTAGGGTATCTGTAGACCTAAGTAGACTGTTTGCACACCTCAGCTGTGACCTCGCTTTGGTTCGCAGAAAGTGGACAAATAGAGACCTGGGCATGCTTAACAGAGAGGAGAGCATTTACAAAAATTATTCAATGTCTGCAATCACAGGGTTTTCCGGGAACACAGGGAGACTCAGCATCCCAGCCCCGCCTCTCCTAGCTGTCACATCTCTGCCAGTTCCTGCCTTTACCTGCAGCAGTGCCAGAGGCAGGACAAGAAGGGAGCCCCAAGACAAAGAGCTCTACTGCAGATGTGGGGGGAATAAGGCCCAACACTTGCTCTGTTTTGGTTCCTCCCTGCCTCTGTCCTTCCTTTTCCTTCCTTTGGTGAAAACTACTGATTTTAGGTAGGTAGCACTATGGTGTCTTCTTGATGGGCGGGGACACCTAAGTCTGTTTTGCACTTAGTAGGTACTCCACGAATACTAGTTGAACTAAGAAGTGTTGTCTGGCCTGAATAGAGGCTCTTCTTGGGATTTATTTGGATTGTAAGTTATATGAAGGTAGAGCCCAGGCTGGATCTGCTATTAGGATATTCTTGGAGCTAGGAACTGGTCAGGACACACTAAATGTACTTAAATCACCTATACCCAAGCTTTGGTATCTTCTTTCTCCTATTTCTAATGAGTAGCTAGCTGGTGGTGAACACGGTTGTGCTTACTCTGTATACGAAGCTCAAATGGACATGGTGAGTGAGTGGATGGGTAGATCAACGCTTGAGTAGACACATTACCGGATGAGCGAATGAGTAGGTGGATGGGTAGGTGGGTTGACAGATGGGTCGTTGGATGGATGGGTGGGGAGATGAATGGGCAGATGGGCCTGTGAATGAATGATGGCTGAATGAATGAACGTTCATATGTTTGTATTAATGCATTGGATAATTACCGATGCGCCGCTTTTCCGGGGATGTTTTCAGCTGTCATAATATTCCCACAGCTGACTTTATCTGCGAAGTGTGCATCATACATGAAAGCTAAACACGCAGCTGCAGGTGTGTCCTTCTTATTTCCTAACGCAATGAGGAGACGCTTGCGAGGAGAGGGGGCTAGGTGAGGACTATAGCCTTCCAGGTGTATAATGAGATTCCTTGAAACTACCCCGGGTACCCGATCGTGTTTAATCCTCACAGCAATTTGACTAAACAAGTGTTCCTATTACCACCAAATTGCAAGCACTTACTGAAGTGGAATCACTTGCTCGGGAAATTGCCGAGTGAGGACTTGAACCGAGACTGTACTAATTAGAAGCCCGGGCCCTTGCCTAATATACAGAGCCAAGAGATATTAGTGTATAGTTGACCAGGAGGCCTCAGAAATGGGAGTGGCTGTGTTTGAACCCAGTGAAGCCACTAATCTCTTGCGCTGGGAAATCACTTAATTTGCCTTCTCAGTTTACGCTTTATTTTAATGGAGGTAATCAGATCTTCGTAGCAGGCCTCCAGTGGAAAATCATGGCTATGGAGAGGAAGCTTTGAGGTAAAGATCTGGAGGGAGGACTATAGAGTGCTACCGAGCAGGAACAAAGAGCTTCATCTTGTTCTGTCTCAATGAGCTGACTTGTAATGTTCTGAGTTTTTGAAGAATAGTTCATCTTTATCACTAGAGACTCCTAACTGGTCAAGGTCCTGAGTATAAGCCACCATGAGTGCTCAGTAGTATAGGTCATCTATACTATGCCTTCTAAGGCTCGGGGAATATCACAGGAGAGGGGGCAGTAAGAAGGAGCTAAAAGACGTGATGGACACCGTGAGATGTTCTCCTGGACACAGCTTACCTGTTGTGCTCATGAACTGTAGTACCTGTGGTTACATGCATGAGACTTGCACATGATTGGGCTTATCAGCATTCCATCCTAGATGTGGGTGTGGCTCATGTGGCCTCACCCCCATCCCAAGGTGCTACTGGAAGTAAATGGTTTCTGGGAAAGGAGGAGTAATTTCCTTCAGTGCCGTATCTACTGTTAAATTGCCTATATTGCATTAAATAGTCCTCCGCCACCCGAGGCCATGCAGTTAACCGGATTGAACTCAGTGGCTCTCTCTCTCTCACACACAGAAAAGCCAAGAAGGCCTGAAAGGATGACTCAGTGGTTAGGAGCACCTACTGCTCTTGCAGAGGAACCAAGATCAGCTCTAAGGACCTGTGTTAAGTGATTCAAAACTACTTGACATTCTAACTCAAGGGTTTGACATCGTTGACTCCTGAGAGCATCTTCAGTCACATGAACACACATATACACACTTAAAAATTTTTAAGAGATGAATCTTTAAAGACATGAAAATAGGAAAGAAAACTATTGGGAGGAAGGGTTTTAGCAGGAGTAGAAGGGTCTAAGAAAGGGCGATAGGATGGTGGTGAATATGACCAAAATATATTATGTGCATGCATGAGATTATCAAAGAATAAATGTATTTTAAAAATCAAACCAGCATCCACTTAATGAATTCTGGAGAAGAAGTGAAACTCAGTAAATAATTTCCAGATTTAATTTTTACTTGCTTATTAAACAGTGTTTTTAGCACCATATTATTCTAAAAGAAAACTGCTTCTATGAATTGATAATGGTGGCATTTAATACTCCTGGGACGTCAGAAAAGAAAGCATGTTGTTGCCATGGACAGGATGTGAGAAAAGAGCATCTCTCTCAACTCATGGGTCTTTTCTTCCCAGGTGGGGTATCTTGGTGCGACTTTTTAAAACACTTCATTTTAACTGACACATAGAAGCTGTGTGTGTTTATGTCCCCATCCCTCTTCTGTCCCAGGCAAGTGCTACCGTGCACTCATATGTGTTCTTTCATTTGTCCTTTTGTTTTTCAACTACTTACGGGCCATTAGCAGGGTATCTGGTACTGTCCCAGCAGTGAGACATACTGGATATAGCCCTACCTCCTAGAGAGACTCAGGAAGAAACCACGCTGCTAAGTGATTCAATCATGGGGGGAAAAGGTAAAAGAAATGAGGAAAAGCATCAGGACATGGAGACAAGCCAGGAACTTGTCTAGGTAGGTTGCAAGCAAGTGGTTGCCTCCGGAGTGGATTTAAGGTTAAATCTGAGCACCAACCAGGAGTGAATGAGGCTTTTTGTGGCTGAGATCTGTGCTCTGTGGGACACCGTGTGGGGTGAAGAGCAAAGCCAGATCCCATGGACCAAGGCCATGGACAAACATAACATAGTTTCAGGGAAGAGCTCCAGGCGCTGCGGACAGAGAGAGGGGCGGCAGAGCGCATCCCTGGACAGGTCCTGGGGAAGCTGAACCGCCTTGAGAGCAGGATAATACAGGGAAAGCAGCTATAGGGAGGGCGAGGTGAAGATATCTCCTGCAAAGGTCAAGATTGTGGAAGAAGAGTCCGATTGACAAAGCAGAAGTAGTATTTAAAATCTGGAGGTCGGTGGGAGTCTGGTAGAAAGGGCCTTGAACGGTGAGGTTTACACTAGAGGGACTCCATACGGCAGGCAGGAGAAGGCTGAACGTGGGGTGGATGGGAGGGCAAGAGCCGCATCAGGAACTGATGTAGAACATTTGGGGACCCGAGTTAGAGAGACAGGCAGACGAGAAGGCCTTAAAGATGGGTGGTTGGTGACCTGAGTGGTAGGTTATAGACAATGGTCAGAAAAAAAATTACTTTGCTCCATGAAGCAGTGACTGTAATTTTCTTCCAATAATGAGTTACTCGGCCAACTGCCGCAACTTCCGGGCTTCGCACCCCACACCTGTAGTGTCCTGTGAAGAACCAAGCATCCAAAGGTCCCAGTGGATCGGTTTTGAGTTTCCAGATACCCAGTTATGACCCGTTACTTGTGTTCTGTAGCATTTATAAACTTTCATCGTCCCCAGATTAAACAGTGAGTGACGTTTAGGTGAAGTTCGGATTTCTTGTCACCTCTCCTCATGTCCCTTCTTGACATAGAGCTTGGGAGAGCCCACTCTGACTGTATGGGATTTGTCTTTTAGGGAAATGTCTTTTCAAGTCTTTTGCCCGTTTGATTTGGCTGCATTTTTTGTTTTTTATGGTGAGGAGGTGGAGGAGTTGCTCACATACTCCAGACTGAAATTTCTAGTCAGATATTTGTTAAGAGGGCTCTCTTTCAGTTTGCATCTTAGATCCCAGGAGCCTGTGAGGGGCAGGAGAAAGATGCTGAAGTTTCAAGGAGGTTGTATTTGAAAGGCCAGAATGCACCTTTTGGAGACTGTTTTGTTTAAATGCCCACCCTGTCGCTCTGTCTTGGTGTCTCTGGTCTCCCTCTGTTTTATCTTTCTCTCTCCTCTATGTCTGGTGTATGTGTGCGTATACACATGTATAAGTGCAGGTATACACATGTGTATGGGGTGCACTCTCCTGTGCAAACATGTGGAGACCAGAGGTTGACACCAGGTGTCTTCAATTGTTTCTCTTCCTTATGTTTTGAAACAGGGTCTCTCACTGAACTTGAAGCTTGCTGTTTTGGCTAGTCTGGCTGGCAGCAAGCCACAGGATGGACCTGTTTCTACCCCTCAGGTTACAGGCTTGTGCCAGCCCTGGGGTTACAAGCTTGTGCCACCACACTCAGGTTTTACTTGAATGCTAGAAATCTGAATTCAGGACCCTTTGCCTTTGCAGAAAGTGTTTTACCCACCGAGCCCTCTCGTCAGCCCAGGTTTCTGCATTTAAGAGGACAATACCCTGACTGTAATCAAGACTTAAGCGTCTGGGCTATAATTGCACTCTACTGTCCACACTTTAGGGTGTGGCCATATACTGAAGTTTGTAAATATTCTATGCCATCCTGTTAAGAACGTGACAGAATCTATCATAAAGTTGTTTATTGGAATAATTTTCAGCAGATATATTTCTTTAGTGCCCCTTCCTTGTACATTCGTCTGCAAAAGGAACCACAGATCCACTTGGCCATTTTAACCTTCTTTAAAGGTTTGCTGTTGTTGGTGGGGGAAGACAGCAAAGACTCACTTTCTCCCATTGCCCCCTTTGCTGAAAATGACATGGAAGACTGGAGAAAGTGCTGGTAAGCAGTAGAAGAGAAGCTGGGTATCTGTGAATGTAGTTACTGACCCTGGAGGACCGACTCATTGACCCAAATACCTACGACAACAAGAGCCACCTCTCATCCTGACCCAACCCAGCACCAGAAGCTCTCTCACAATCTCCTGCACCAGAAGAAGAAGCCATCCTTGAGCATCTAGTCCCAGTGAGGCTCCTGTGTACATCAGAGGGGCTTGTGACCATGGGCCCCCTTAAGACCAGCATCTGAGAGCAGGGCCCTGGCTCACACTGTCGGTACTGAGCTGCCTTGAAGCCTGGCTCCTCAGCCTTTGGCTAGATTGTGAGAACACAGAACAAAGAGCTATTTGTATCCAGAGCATGAGTTCAGTTGAAAGCTTTTGTATGGGCTTTTTGTCTCTGAATCCTCGTGGCAACCTGGGCACACTCCCAGATGCGAGGGACCTGTTGTCCAGATGTTCCTCTGGACAACCCTCAGAACTCGGTGGGCCTAGAGAAGGCCCCACACAGAAACATTTGTCAGTTTCCAGTCACCTGTTGAACAGAACTGGAGACTCTCTCCTGTGCAATTCTGTGAGCCAGGACAGTTTTAGGAAAGAAAGAGGTGGGAAGGAGAGAGAGAAGAGAAAAGAGAAAGACAGAGAGAGAGAGAGAGAGACAGACAGACAGACAGACAGAGAGGAATAAAAGAAGAGACAGAGACAGAGAGAAAGGAAGGAAGGAAGACAGAGAAAGGAAGGATGGAAAGGAAGGAGAGGAAGAGGGAGAGAGAGAGAGAGAGAGAGAGAGAGAGAGAGAGAGAGAGAAGGAGAGAGAGAGAACAATTTGCCAAGGATTTGGTGAAAGCCTGGCAAACCCACGTGGTATGTTCTCTGAGCATCTCTACTTTTGCGGTGGTGATTCTTCTGGATGGAGCACAAGTCCTTGGTTGCTTTGAGGAAACATTTTATATGAAGGTGCCCTGGCAGACAAGTAGACTGCCCCTCACTTTAGTGGAAGCAAAACTATTAACTAGTAGTTTTTTTACTTTAGCCCCCTGTACTCCCTTGAAAAAAATAAAAGAACTTTCTCCCCGAGGGAATGGAGAATTTATTGTGACTAAATTCAAGAGATGTTAAAATGTCCAACATGGATGTGCCTCATTGCTCGTCAAGGGTCTGGTTCAAAGCTTCTCACACAGTAGAGACACAGTTCGTGCTGGTTCCCTCCTTACATTTCGCCCTGTCTGAGTTACTGACAAAGAGTCTGGGCTTCATCTCAGGACTGGCTCTTGAATTGAACAGAGCCACAGAGTGGGAGGAATCTGCAGTTGAGTGGTCTGGTTTTGGCCCCCTGTATGACTATCTCTCTATGTGAGTCACATTTCTGGAGACCTGTTTGTGGCATGAGTATAGAAACTGGAGGATGAACTCAGCTTCTGTGTGTCGGAGGCAGACTCTGTTTTTGACTTTGGGTATATCTAAGTCAAGTGATGGTGTGTCCTTTAAACCAGGTGCTGCCCGATCTGCAATGGCCTTGGAGTCTCCTGGGACCTATGACAAACCATTCCATGTGGATAGCTTGGCTCTGATCTGAAGTATTTGGAACAGAGTCCCCTATGTCAAGAAATGTCATATGCAGGCCAAGTAGCTGATGACTGTGCACACTGACAGGGAAAAGTTAGGCCTGAGACTGGGAATAAAATGGACTACCATGTCCTCTTGTCACGAAAGAGCGTGGCTGTTTGTTCAATGGCTCAGGTGCCAAGTGCTCAGTGATGTTCGTTTCTTCCACACATGCCAGACGATGCTCCCTAGCCTGTGTTTTAGGAATTAGGAAAGATGCAAGAAAGAGCTCTTGACCCAAGAAACGGGCGAAAGCAAACAGACAAGTACAGATTAGCTATGAGGCATGGAACTAAATGGTGGGATAATGTGTTCTGAACCCACAGTGCAATAAACCGGACGAGTCATGGCATACCTAGAGCAATGAGCACCACCCACCTTTGATTGAGTACTTCCCATGCTCTGGTTTTTGTCTGACACTTACTATGTCCTCTGAGGTAAGAGTGGGGACTTTGGTTGTTGGGAGATTCTGTGCAACGCTGGCCAGTTTATAACCAGAAGAACTGAAATGTCACGCCTATGCCTTCCTGATGGCACACAGTCTCTCTGGCAAGGAACTCTGCCACACACGGAACACCTACTACCTGTGGAGCTCACTTAATTAAATGCTCTTAACATTTCCAAAAGAGCCAGAACACAGGCAGGAGGACCTATGAGCGCTCATTGGTCTCACACGCACTGTCTGGATCCCACTGCTCCATCAATTAGCCGGAACCTGCATGGTGAGCAGGTATAGGGGGGATTGGCTCCTGCAGCTTTCTTCCGGCCCACCAGGGCTTGTCTCCTCTAGCCTAGTCGGTTTACCAGAGTGTTCCCGTGCAAGAGACCACTTTGTCGTGAGCATCGTCATCCACCTCTGTTGATAGCTGATGTTGCAGAGGTGGCCATTGTATCAGTTCAGCGCTAGATGAACATTGTCAGCCAACTTCAGAAAGAGTCCTATTGCAGACTCCTGGGAGGCAAGGTCGCGGTTGGGGAAAGCAGCTGGCTGTTTGAGCAGGAACTGGGGCTTCTCAGCACTTCACACTCCATTTACCAGCCCTCTGAGTCACCCAGCACACGCCCTTCTTCACTTCCTTTCCTAAAAACAGGGGTAGTTTGTGCCACAAGAAGCATGGGTACTCCAGCATTGGCCACAATTCATGGGCAGTCCTGGACACCTGGACACGAAACCAGATTGACTATGACTGAGCCTTAATCAGAAAGAACAGAGTTTGCGTGCTACAAATCACTTTTTGGTGTCAATGGCCGGTTTTTTATTCCTTCCTTTCTTCTTCTTCTTTTTTTTTCATTCTGTTCCTTTGACTAGGTCTACCAAAAACAGGAAGTCAAATGTATAAATGTTCTTCCTGTGAATCAACGTAAAAGCCACTCTCTTCTGATCCCAAGTTGCTCTCCAGGGCTGAGTGTTCCAAGCTCCCGTGAGAACGGAGTGCTGCATGCTGGGCCCTGGGATGCAGAACTGGGAGGTGGGCCTGCTCCTAACTTCCCTAGAGAGCTAAGTCTCGGAGGCCTTCCCCTCACAGTGAACCGCAGTGGCAAAGAGAACCTCACTCTAGGGCACCCTAAATCAGATGGCAAGAGGTGCTGACCAGCAGGTGATGCTTTGCACCCTTTAGCGGTAGCTGAGCGGAACAGCAGCCCTAGGCCTTCTGAAGAGCAAGTGGGAAAGGTGTTCCTAGGGGTGGGATTGAGGGTGGGCCCACTTCCACACCTTGTGCCCAATCAGAAGCACATGGACATAGGTCACTCGGCCTCTCTAGTTCACTGACTCACAGGTTATGAACTTTCAGTTGGTGATTTACACCTCAGTTTTCACCAGTGAGTCATGCGTATGGAGGAAATTGGGGTTCCGAATGGTTTCATGATGCTGCTGGGGTACAGGGAGAGACATTTCTCTGAGTGTTCAAGGGACAGTCTCTTGCCAACCAAGAGTCACTCTGCACCCACTTGTTAAGACCTCCGTAGTGTGACTTCCGGAGCCCGCATATGCCTGGTTTTCCACAGGGAAGAGCAAGGATGAGCAACTCTGTGTGTGCAAAGAAGCTTGACAGGCTGGGGAGAAATCCCCTCCAGATGGAGAAGGTAGTCTATCACGATCCTATCCCCCAACATGGCTCATGTGGCAGCCGTGCCTAAACCTGCCTTGCAGCCGGGTCACTCTCAGGATACCATTGTCTACCTGGAGGCTGGGCTCACTTCAGGCTGAGTGGTTCCTTCATGGACATAGTTCTTTTTCTTGTGTACGCGTTAGACTTCTCTGCAACTCTCCAGCTTACGCACCAGATCTCCTCAGCGTTGCCCGCTCTCACGCTCCGAGCCAGCTCCCGTGGGTGACTTGCGAAGACCGGTATTGTTTCGTTGTTGCCCTGGTCATCCTCGGCTGTATTTATCTCTTCATGTTTTCATCCAGATTGTATTTGAGGGCCTCCTGCATGCCACTCGCGGTGATCTGAGTTGGAGACGCAGGAAGAAAATCTATACTTGGTATCCTTCTGCAACTTTAAGTTCAGGATGGGCGGCCTTAAATCAATCTACGCCACCAATGCATATGACCCAATGGCGAGTATGAGTCAAAGTCATTAGCTCCCGCTGCAGGGAATTCCACCTGCCTAAACAGCTTGCTTTGTTTCCCACCAGATCTGCTAGTTATGCTGAGCCCGGCTCTCCCTTCCTCTAAGTCTCTGTTTCCCCTTCCCTATGCGGCCATGATGGCCTTCTCCTCTTCCCCTTGCTCTTCGGAGGCTGGGAGTGGCTGTCGTGGCCCATTATCCCCATTAAGATCAGACCTGACCTTGTGCCAATCTCACCAAGGTTCTGGATTATTTCACTTTCTCAACGTTCTTATTGGGGTTAATGAAGGGACTCTAGCCTGCATGGCAAACATGGCTCTGTCAGGCCTTGCCCTTCCCCCATTTCCTCTGCCTTGCTACAAACAGATTACATTCCTAAGGTTAGCCCACCAGGGGAACGGCCACTTCCTCCCCCTGAGGCTGACTACCGGTGTCCAGCTATCGGAGTATTGAAGTGCAGCAATTCAAAGCCCCCTTTGGCTCACCTACTTAACATGCCCAATTAAAATTAAACACCTCTTCCTAACGCAGGATTTTCCCTTTTCCCTTTATAAACCTGTTTCTCTATGGGCTGTGTCTGTCTTCTCTCTCCAGAGGAGTTCTTTGTCTCTCCAGGACAGATACTCTTGGCCACTTACCCTGTTCCCTTCCCCATCCTCCCACTTCTGTCTCCTGCCTTTGTCCCTCTGGGGCAAATAAGTCTCCTTTGTACCTAGAACTTGGTCTTTGGGTATCCTGAGCCTATACTGTTCCCTTTCAGTGAGAAGGCCAGAATCCCAGAGAATAATATCCTGTGCTTAACTGGAGAGAAAGTTATAAAGAAATAAGTGGGGAATAATAAGTAAAATGAATATTTTAAAAAGTCTGTCAGGATGTGTGTGTGTGTGTGTGTGTGTGTGTGTGTGTGTGTCCATTTAGAAAGAATTTCAATGATTTGGCATTTGCCTATGTGTTGAAAGTATTTATTCCAACCACAAATTACTCAGAATCTTTACAGATAGGGTTAAGTCTTAAGTACACAGAGCAGGTTCCTCCACTGGCTGCATCCTTTCAAGCCTCGACACAGACCCTTGTTCTTTGCCTCATCCAGGACCGTGCTCACCCCACCCCTCCCAACCCCTGCTCTTCTGTCTGGGGGTTCATTCTTTGCCTCTATTTTGTTTATCCTCAGGTCTGTAATCAAAGGCCCTGAACTCTCTCTGCTGGCATAGAATCTAAGCATGACCATGTTTTCTGTCTCATAGGAACGAACTATTTTATTACTTTTAGATTTTTATTACCCAGAGGCAACCCCCCCTTTCATTCTCTACAGGTCTAATCACCCTCGCAAAGCTGGTCTTGTTTGCTTAATTTACTAGATTAGGAAAACAACCTTGGGAGCTAATGTCCCTCCGGTGTATTCATTTTGTTTATTTATTTGATTCTGGGGAAGTAAGCCTGGACCTTGAGAATACTAAGGTTAACTTTATCCTGAGCTTCATCTTTAACTGTTGTTGGTTGTTTCTTTTTACTCTTTGCCCTTTTGGGGGCCTACTACCCAGCTCCCAAAATTAATCACATGCAGGAAGACCTATTACTTATAAATGACTAGCCTTAGCTTGGCTTATTTCCAGCCAGCTTTTCTTAACTTAAATTATCCCATGCATCTTTGGCCTCTGGGCTTTTACCTTTCTCTATTTCTGCATATCTTTTCCTGCCTTCTTGATCCACGTCTGGCTGCATGGCTGGGTGGCTGGCCCCTTCTTTTCTCACTCCTCTCTCCTCTCCCCAGATTTCTCCTCTTTATTCTCTCTGCCTACCAGCCCCTCCTATCCTTTCTCCTGCCTTGCTATTGGCCGTTCAGCTCTTTATTAGACCAATCAGGTGTTTTAGACAGGCACAGTCACAGAGCTTCACAAATGCATTAAACAAATGCAGCATAAAAGAAGGCAACACACCTTTGCCTCATTAAGTAAACGTCCCACAGCATGAACAAATGCAGCACCTCTTAAAATAATATTCTACAACACACACCTTTAATTATTTTAATTGGCATTTTTAGTTCACGAAAACAGGAATAGAAATCAATAAGAAGTTCATAAAGTTTGATGCAGTCAGTTGGAATGGACCCAGCATCTATCTTACTGTTAAAGGAAGCCAGGGACAGATGCTGCTGATGCCCCAGTGAAAACCACAGTGTGGCACTTGGCCTTCTCTGCTGCTTCCTGTCTGTCCTGTGTCTGTGTTGCTTTCCCCATGAGCGAACACACGTTCACCCAGCATGAAATGCACGGCAGGGTAGGCAAGGGGAGCTAAAACAACAGGAAATGATGTCACCGCTCGGGCCGTAAGCCATTCTGTACGGTATCAAGCGCATGATATACTGGGGCAGGTGTGTGTGGAGTGCCTAATTTGTTCTAATCCTGACTTCAGTGAGTAAATGGAGTGCATTGGTAAATCCCAAAGGGGTCACCCTTTGCATGCATCCAAATTACCATCAGCCAGGCGTGCTGTTTATAGCCTTGGAATTAATGAAATTTTACTGCTGATAGGACAGTAAAACAGGAAGAAGAAAGATTTACATTTTTATTTTACCTTATCTGTATGAGCATGATATCTGAGTATCGTGTGCAACCTAGAATTGGAGTTCCTCACAGTCAGGAATTCCCAAGTGGATGCTGGGAATTGAACCCTGGCCCTCTAAAAGAACACATACTCTTAAATATTAAGCCATCTTTCCCCAGGCCAGAAAGAAACTTTTTTCTTTCTTTTTGTTTGTTTTGTTTTGTTGTTGTTTTGTTTTGTTTTTTTGAGACAGGATTTCTCTGTGTAATAGTCCTAGCTGTCTTGGAACTCACTTTGTAAACCAGGCTGGCCTCGAACTCACTGAGACCTGCCTGCCTCTGCCTCACAAGTGCTGGTGTTAAAGGTGTGCACCACCAGCACCCAGCAGGAAGAAACATTTAAAAAGATCTATAGCTGTTTGCCAGAAGTGATTTCCAGAGTTATTAAAAGAAAAAAGAATATCAATAAATAATGCTATACATTTAAAGAGTTTTAAAGGATCTAATTTTATTTTCTGGGTTTTAAATTCTATTTTATTTTTAGAATGTATCAGATTTTATTTATTTTGTATGCAGTTGTGTAAGTGGGGGCATGTGCATGTCTCATGTCCATGTCGGGGTTGGAGGACAATTGAGGAAATCGGTTCTCTCCTTCCACCCTGTGGGCCCTGGAGGTTATATTCAGGTCATCAGCATGGTTACAGGCATCTTTACCTAGTGAACTGTTTTGCTAGTCCCAAGCACATAATTTTTATAGGTGTGGTCTTTATGGAACTTCATAGAACGTCATGGTAACCCCATGTAGTAGGTAGAATATTACTCTAATTTTGAGTTTGTGTATAAAGAAAGGAGTTTAGGGTTGAGCACTTACCTCAGGGTATGAACACTTATCTGAGCAGTGTGAAGCCCCTGCAACATTCTTCATCCAGCTCAAAAACAAAACAAAACAAAACAACAACAACAACAAAAAACAACAAAAAAACTAAAATCCAAACAACAACAACAACAACAAAAAAAACAAAAAGATTTGGTTCAATAATGTCTCTTTGACCTATGGACACAGCAGATTTCATTATAAATGATTTAGAAAAGTGTGCTTATCTGAATATTTTATTAGCTACTATTTTGTTTCAAGATGTCAGACTAGCCCCCTAATTAATTTATGTCACATTAAGATTGTCATCAGTCAGTATCACCTTAGAGCAGGCAGAAACATGAAATGACTGTGTCTGAAATGAAGATTTTGCTTCTAGGAGCAATCCTGTTGGCCTGGCTGTGTATTTGTTAAGCACAAAGTGTGCACCAAGCAAAACAAGCCAGACCCTTGTAGATGTTTTTCTCCCTCTGCTTTGTACAGTCTATCTACCCTAGCTGATGATATGGCTCCGTGGGCAAAGGAACTTGTTTCCAAGCCTATGCCTTGGCTTTGGTTCCTGGAACCCACATGGTGGGAGGAGAAAACCAAATCTCACAAGTGGTCCTTTGATCTGCACTGTGCTTACATGTGTGCACACATATGCACCCCCTCCATAGGTCAGTAAATATAAAACAAGAAAGAAAGGTTGAGGGCTGGTTCAGCTGGCAGAACTGATTGCCCCAAAGACCTGAGAACATGAATCCAATCTCTAGAACCTACATGGAGATGGAGGGTTAAAACTAACTTTGTAGAGCTGACCTGTAATCTCCACACTTGTATTATGGCACACACACACACACACACACACACACACACACACACACACACATCACATGTCACACACATCATACACACACATCACATGTCACACACATCATATACACACATCACATGTCACACATACCATACACACACATCACATGTCACACACATCACATGTCACACACATCATACACACACATCACACATCTCACACACATCACACATGCCAAACAATCACATGCACATGTCGCACATGTTATACATACACTAATGATGATGATGATGATGATGATGATGATGATAATAATAAATTAAAAATGTAAAAAGATTACAGCCACCCCAAAGAGACACAGAACTGAAAAAATAGAAGACATTATTTTTCTATGGAATGTTCTGGATTGCTTACGGTGACTGAGGACCAGTCTTGTCTCTTTCCAGTCTACCTGTTCAGCTGTGGGGTCACCAAATAGAAACCAGCTAGAAGTCTAAGCCATATGATTGTGCAGAAGGCATTTTCCATACTTAGAGTTTATTTAGTTCTTTAAGAAACCGCCAGTCTTCTCTCACTGTCCTGGGGCCAGAGATGACACAGTTTTCATCCCTGAAGATACCACAGTCAAGTGGGGCAAATGGACGGGCCCCGAACCGAAGCAACAGCTAAAACCGTCCATAACAGAACAATCACAATGTCTGTGAGAATGCAAGGTAGTAGTAAAATCTGTTCGAAGGGATGGGGAAAACTTCTTGGAGGAGGGAATGTTGGAAGATACAAAAATAGCTTTGGCCAACAAAGAGACAGATAGATATTCCATTCAAAAGAAATAAAAAAGCCAAAGCTACAGGATAATTTGTTGAAATGGACAACTCATAAAATATGTGCAAAAAATTCCAAATTAAAATAAAAATATTCATAAAAATGGTTTCTAATCTGAAACTTCTGTTCATACAAGTCTGCCTGTGTGTCTTCCTGCAAGCAGCTCAGTTCCAGAGCGGTGAGTCTTAGGATTTTACACACACAGGGCTTGAACAGGAGTCTTATCAAAATGTAGAGTGTGATCAAGTCTGCTATTGAGGCGGGAGCTGAGATTCTGTACTGTTACCACGTTTCCAGACAATCCTGGGGCTGCCAGTCTGCAGACCACTTTGTAGGCATGGATATTGAGTGGGAGGAGTGCAGGGGTTGGGCTTAGCCATCTAGACACAGGGATGCTAGTGTGTGTGTGGGGGGGGGAGCTTGTGTCCCATGGGCTTGAAGGGATGCTGATGTGCAATAGGCAGCAATGTCCTTGAACAAAGTGATGGCAAGATTACATCTGTGTCTGATGACAATATGAAGAAGGGCTGGAAGTGTGGGGACAGGCCATGGGGTGAGAGCCCGTTGCCATTTATCCAGGCACTGTTCTAAAGTACCTGACCATCACTAGTGGTAGCAGTGGGTATGAGGCAGAGAGTGGATTACAAAAGTGTTCAGGAGGTAAACAGGCAAGGTGTGAGGGATTTGAGGCAGGGGTAGGAGGCAAAGACGATGATACTTAAGGAGCAGCTGTGGCGGAACAAGCTTTGGTACTGTCACGGTGATGTCTAGAATGTGGACAGAGGAAATGGACAAGCCTGAAGCAGAAAGAAGCCTTAGTTATGATCTAGAACTAAGGTCCAGAAAAGCTGGACCCAGACTGAGATGTACAGGAAGAGTCACAGAAATGGAGAAGAGAGTGAGATTCATTTTTAGACTGGCCAACACATAGGAAGCCACCACAGTCAGATCCCAGCACTCAGATACAGCATTTAGAAGCACAACAGATCCTGCAGAAAGCTTACACAGCAATGGGGCGGACTTAGACTTAGCACTGAACATTCAAGATGCCATTAGGGAAATAATTTCAGAAACACTGCAGATGCAGGGCCAAGCCAATTACCCTTTCATGATTCTTGATTATTAAAGTATTTACCAGGTTGGCAGCAAACATTTGGTAGTCACTTTCTTTGGAGTAGGGGTTGGGATAGTTCGACTCCAAGTATAATTTCTATGTTTGGTATTTTCCCTTCTTCACCAAGGTGAAATCCACGTTTATCTAACATCACCATGTTTATTTTGGGGACTATTATATGTCTCTTTCTTCCTTTTGAAACTTATCTTTCAAAATAACTTGATGTTTACAGTCAAATCAAATAGGACAAAGATATCCCAACTGTGCCCTTACACAACCATCACTCACATCAAGGTCTTGCACCAGACTGATGTTACAATCTAGGCCAGCACACCAATGACTGTTTACATTAGGGTTCTCTTTTTGGCATAACTTATTTTTAAATCTAAAAATCGAGGGGATGCACTACCAACCCTTCAGAGTTCGATCTTCTCTGACTTCCATTTCCTTTCTGTGATCACTCCATTGCCCATCGACGCTCACGCCGTGGCTTGACGCCAAGTGTTGTTGTGCAGCGCACAGCTCTGGTAATGCTTGTTGCTCAGCCTTCTTCGGTGGCTCTCACTCTGTAGCCTGGCCATTACAGTAAGTTCTTAATGTGTGCTCTATCACTGTGGTATTGTCTGGATGATTGCATACTAGGCTGACCCACGGTAGAGGCAGCAGGTGCCTACCGGCTCACTGTTATGAGCGGGCTGAAGGTTCAGCTGAGGCGCAGGCGGTAAACCTCAGACGGTCCCTTGAGACACTATCCTGTTTCAGCTCTTTCCTCGGCTTGTCCTTTTGTCTCCTGTTCTGTCCATCATCCTAAATGCTTTTCTCTGTGGTTTGATGCAAATGCGGGGCCTGGATGCTTTTATGGTCTTGCCAACTCGCTAGGTTGATAAGAAGCATAGAAATAGCAGTTGCTGGTGACATTGCTGTTGGCTTTCAAATCAAAGATGGTTTAGGGCACTGTGGTGATGGGTCAAGAATGGTTTTAATCATTTTAAAAAAAATTACATACATTTCAGTGCAATCTTAAAATTGCACCATGGTTATGGTGGATTTTTTTTCTCCATTGTTTTGAAAGAAAACTGCAAGAGGGGCTGGAGAGATGGCTCAGCAATTAAGAGCTCTTCCAGAGGACCCGAGTTCAGTTCCTTCCCAGCACCCACATGGCAGCTCATAACTGCCTGTAACTTCAGTTTCAGGGTATCTTGAACCTCCACACATACATACATGGAGGCAAGACATTATTGTGCGTGACATAAAGATAAATTATAAAAAATAAGCTGCAAGAAGCAAGATATTGTTGTGGGATATTTGTTTACACTGTTTAAAGAGGTGTCATTGTGATTGGTTTCATAAAAAGCTAAGTGGCCAATAGCTAGGTGGGAGACAGGACTTCCAGATAGAGACAGGAATGCTGGGAAGAAGAAAACTCCAAGATATATACATATTTACTATAAATTAAGTGTGATTCCAATGGCACACCACCAGTTTCTTACCATCAGTAAAGACTAGAAGTAGAAACATGTCCTTCCTTTACCTTCTCTGTGTAGCTATAGTTTTCTTTGCCACCAGAGACATGGAATGATTATTTCTAAGCCTTTTTTATGGTTCTTATTCAATCTAATTTATAGGCACTTCACAGAGTGTAGAACATAGTGCTCATTGAAACACATCCAGTTATCACTGGTCTTCCGACGGGAGTGGCTGCTCGCCTTACGTGGTCTCTGAGGCTCAGCAGGTATCCATGGACACAGGCTTCACAGGGCTCAGACGTGCTCTCCTCCCCAGCGGAAAAGCCCAGGGCTCCACCTCTAACTTCAGCTCCAGGAGCGTTTCATTTGTTCCAAAAGGTACAGCTATGAGGAAAAGCGTGCTGGAGGTCAGGTTCCGTGAGCTGACTTCCCATCTAGTGGTCCCTTATGTTGTGTGCCCTTCCTGTTTTAGATGGCAGGGATGGCCTTATCCTAGGCAGTAGCTGGGTTGTTGTTTGTTCAAGTATACGTGGCAATGTTGGTCCTGATTAATATATGTAATCTCATGAGTAATTCCTTCTCTGCATTTGCCCTGAATCTTTGAGACCAAGTCCCATGGACCCCTCCTCTCCAAATCGTCCTCTTACTAGTGACACTAGCCTACTACCCCTCATTTCTTTTAATCCTGTCTTGGACTTTATTGATGGCTTTCTGATGTTGAATCTGGAGAAAATTTATTCATGTGTCAATTCAGCAACTAGCATTTATTAACCACTATAAAACTGAGCATTTTACCATGCAGGAAAGATATTTAGTTGAACACAGCATTTGCTTTGTGCCCCAAGAGCTGCTTAGATATGTGGAAGGGGGAGTCATTTTTATTCCTTTTAATCTGAAGAGGATGACCCGTCCATCTGACTGCATTTGGATAACCTCTGGGCTTTGGGGCAGCTTTACCTAGTGTCCAGCTCTCTGTGCACCCATGGGTAGGGTCCTCCTTTTCTCACATCTGGGACGTCGAACACGCCCAAGGAGACTGGGAATGATTTCCTTCTGGGCTCTAAGAGTTTCCTGGGTTTTTCTGACATCGCTCTGTGTGCAAGGGGATTGGCCTGGCTATAAAGACTTACTGGTAGTTGAATGGATTCTACTGAGGAAAGGAACAGAAATGCAGGCACGCTGCAGCTAAGTCGACCAGATCTACCTTCCACAGCGAATGTTCAACCCTCAGAGTGGCCTGTGCCGTGGGCAGGAAAGGAAGAAGCCACCCAGAGAGGCATTTCCTAAGGCAAGATTAAGCAGAGATGGGGGAGACTGGACTTGGTCAAAAGGAAACGGAGGAAAGTGCTCTGCCTCCAACAGCGTGATTCCAGGAAAGGACAGAATGATGGGAACCCAACCACTCAGCATCTCAACATAAACACCACCTAGCCAGCCAGGGCCTTCCTTCTTCAGGGCTCCGCCCCTCACAGCCAACAGCCAGCGCACTCCAGCTCAGGCAGTGCTTAGGCATCTTTTTCCAGTGACACACTAAGGGCCAAACCTTCCTCCCGCTGGAAGACCTTTCTCACGTCTTACCCGAACCCCTCACACTACAGCTGAAGTCCAATCCTGCCTGCATAGCTGAAGCGGAAGTGGAAAAGAAACCGTCACTTTTTCCTTTATCTGAACCATTCAGGCATTTGCTGGCTTCAAAAATAAAGTCTTTTCCCACTTTGGTCAGTAGAGCATCGCTCCGAACTGGTAAATTCCAGAGAAACTTTGTCCGATCTCTACACTAAAAGGGCACAAGTTGTAATTATCCAACAGATTAAAAGCGCAGCCACAGTACTGCCCTCCCCACCGGGTTTGTTCAGGCAAATCCTTTGCTCTGGACTCTTAATTTCCACCCCGAACACAGCTCACTGCTTAAAGAGCATCTTGTTCTCTGTCTCTGGAACCCATTGTGTATTGCACCAGAGACAATGCGCTGCTCATTCAGCTGCGGCCGTCGGGTATGAAACTCTCCACACAGGTCCACGCAAACACAGAAGGAAGGGACACCAAGCGTGTGCTCGTACATGCGCCGTGTGCACGTGACTGCGGAGACCTAGGACCCACTCTGGTTGTCCGAGCATCCTTAAGCATTCACGACCTCTCTCTTGGCTCTGGAGGCTGTCCCCGCAGCCACCCTTCCACCCCGTGGAACTGGAACTGGATAGTTGTTGGCACGGTCCTGAGGACGGCAAGCCAGATTGGGCGGGGCGAGCATTCCATTATCATAACACAATGCCATACGGGGGTACAGAATTCCTTTCATATTAATTCTTATACGAGAGGAGTCTTCAAGCTCAACTTTTACACAGAAAAGGGAGGTAGGAGGCAGCCAGCTCTTTGTTGTGTTTTTGAAACCGGAGTTACCATATTCATCCAGCCAAATGACGTGAAGCGCTCTCTCCCGCACGCCACCCAGCTCAGAACATCTCCTGGTGGCCTTGGCTGTGTGACTCTGAACCTGGCAGCCCACACTGCTCTTGGGAAACCGGTCCTTCTGGAAGACTGGCTTGTTCTCCTCGCCCCATGACCAGAGTGCTTTTGGGTGTGGAGCCAAAATATTACAAGGACTCCTCGGAGGCCTATGATTTGAGCAGCAGGCTAAGCGGATGGGCTGCCAGTTGGTCTCCAACTGAAGTGTCCACTGAAGCCCCCAACCAGTCACTGCCAGAGTGTGGATGAGAGGTTCTCTGGCTGGTTTGAGGGAAGGCAGGGTACCCTCCTCCTTAGGTAACTCTTCCTTCTGCATCTCTTGCTGACTGACAGGCAACATCATAGTCTAGACATGGTTGCTTCGACCCAGAAACCTGAATGCTCTTTCAAACTTGGTTATCATCCCCTAGGTTTGGTTTCCTACCCCAGAGTCTGGGTGGAGAAGCTGGTGGGCGGGGACTAAGCAAGGTGGCAATGTAAGGTGGACGCCCAAAGAGGGGCAAACTTTGTCTTCATGAAGTACAGGCAATGAGTTTAGCAGTCTTTGTAGCCAGTGCATCTCCGTTCAATATGATATTCTCAGCGGTGTGAGTAGAAGTATATCCAAGGAAATCCCTCCGAATTCAAGAGAGCTCTAATATGCCTACGACAGCAATTTACAGTGTCATCTTTAATTCATATATTACTGTATTTATTTACTTTAATTCATTTATTACTTATCAGAGCAGACATTTATCTAGACGTTATAGCGACAGCATGGAATCTCTGTCTGTTTTAAGAGTGAATAAGGAACATTCTCCGAGCCTGGACTCCCCAGCTCCCTAGAAGCACCCTTCAAGTGTTCTGGAAGTAGGTGCTTCCTAGACACCATCACAGCCTCACTTACTGCTACAGGGGAATGCGGACACTTTGCCATTTCCCTTGAGTTTCTGTTTGTTTCTAATGAAAGAGACTCCACATGCAAATGCAGTTCCCTTTCCCCAGGTTTCCATCTGTGCAACTTCATCCCTAGAGTCTGTTGGGGGGGGGGAGGGGTCATTCGTACAGGATTCTGGCCTGAAGAACCGAGACGAATACCAACCGAGGAAAGTAATAAAATCTATGAAAAATTAACATAGCTGAAGAGGATTAGAGCATCCCTTTCTCCTCAGGCTACAGTGCTGAGGGTCACCAGCAAGTGACCATGATTTAATGAAGTGGCACTCCCTCTGATTAGCCCAAAGCCGGCCTGGCGTCTTCCACAGCACAGCTACCCTGTTTTCCAAGCATGCCAAGCAAAGGCTGAACGTTCTCCCAGCCTGAGGGAGCTGGCAGTGGACAGTGAGGACATTCCACTGAAACTGGGCCATCGGGAGCCGAAGACAAAGGCAGCTGATTCAAGTGTACCAAATTGGAGTTTCTCTAATCAAATATATTAAATCCGCCATCATTCTTGATTGTTTTAATGGGAAGAAGGGGCAGCTGTGCCTTTCATTTTGTGCCATGGGGGAAAGAGGAAGGGGAGGGGAGGCAAAGTCAGCTGGAAAGGGAAGAGGGATGGGGATGGCAAAGAAAACTACAGGAAACCGTGTCCTTTGTCCTAACCGTAAAGTGATTTCACATGCTGTTCAGCTCCACATGGAGAGTTCCCAGAGCTGTCATTCGCCGAGAATGCCCCAGCGCTCTGCTTATAAAACACAGGAGTAGAAAAGTAGCCCAGGAACAGACTTGGGGCCCAGAACACTCAGCAAGGAACCCTGGTGACCAGTGTTAAGAAGCCTTGTTTCACTGGCCACATGGAAACCTACTCAGCAAAACCTTTCCCCTTTGATATTTGTGCTTTGTGCAAGAATTAACTCTCAAGACCCTCAGGGGGCAACTCATCTCTACTTCTTTTGTAACCTTTTGGGCTAAGGGCAGAAGCCACGAAAGGCCCCTTTTAACCTTATGGACACTGAGTTTAAAATCCCACTGCAGAAACCTGGTCCAAGCTATTTACTTTTTAAATAGCTTAACAGATGGCCCAAGAGAGGCTTCCTGCCCAAAGTGAGCGGTGCCTGTGAAGTCCTGGTGTGCACCTTCGACTTCGGAGCTGTGTGTGATGTCACTTCCTCAAATCTGCTGTGTTGATAACAGGATGAACCTGAGTAAGATAGGAACCGAGCGCTCTACTGTGAAACCACTTATGTGGGCCCACGGCCGGCGGGTGACTTCAGTAGACCTCGCCAGTGCTTCTAACACCCGAGTGCAAGGTCTCAAAGGAAGCAAAGGGCTACGGCCTGCAGCTTTGGCCTCACAGAATCTACAGTGATTCAGGGAATTCAGGGAAAGGGCTTCGGAAGCTCATGCCTGTTACCAGCCTGTTTCTGAGTTGGAATGTGAAGACAGCTGGCTGTGTCAAAGGGCCAGTGTCAAAAGGCACGGTGTAAAATGAAGACCCGATTCACCCGAGAGAGAAGATGCTATTAAACCAGGCCCTGCTTCCCCAGCCTCTTCCTTGGAGACCACCCTTAGAAACAAATGAATCTGTTCCTCCTCTGAGAAAGAAGGGTAGAGAGGTTCCTTTCAGAAAAAAAGTGTTATTGGGCTCTCTTTAAATGTCCTCATTTGAGGGGAATTAAAAGGAAATGTCAAAAGACAGCATCTATACACTCAGGGGCATTGTATCAAGTGACACAATGCGGGTGAAATGAAGCCCTCATCCTTTGGGGGAATCTAATAACTCTATCAATCAACTCAGGCCTCCTGTCATCTACGCTAGGCCTCCAGCCTCCTCCAGCAGGTCCTGAGATTGGTCGTGAGACAGCTGGATGGGGAAGAGATTTGCCAGCGTCTGTGGTCTTTTCTGCTTTCCCTCCCTCTCGCAGGCACAATCAATGCCCCTTTGTCCTCAGGGCCCTCTTCCCTCCGGGCATGGCCTGAACAGGCAGGGTGGCAAAGGCCAAAGGAGCAGCTCAGCTCTCAGCCCTGTTCTTCAGCAGCCCCAAGGGGCATGAGCCTTGTTCGCAGCCTGGGAGTCAGGCCCAGAGCTGGCGGGCTCCAAAGAGGTGTCTGCTGTTCTCCTGGAGGGTGTGGCTGGTGCTTAGGTAGCTTTCTCTCCCAGTCTGTGGCTGTGAGAGGAGTTGAGGACCCACAGGGCTGAGAGCAGAGTGACCGATTCCATCGGCGTCCCCGATTCTATCACCAAATTTACGCAGGAAAGCTTTGGCCAAGTCCCCTTGCCTCCTTGTGGCTTGCCGGCAGCCTTGGGGGCTGGGTAAGAATGACAGACCCGGTGTCTTTATGTCTGGTGATGTGAACGGGATACTGCCAGTGACAGCTGAGGATGTGGTACAAGAGACACAGGCGTCGACGTCAGACGGCCTCTGGTTGGATCCTGACCACACTGCCATATGGTTTTGTTCAAACTGTAAAGCTTCTGCTTCTCTTCTGAGAAAGTATCAGGTTAGTTTCTATCGACCACACAAGCACACTGTGAGTTTAATGACCGGACTCAGGAGGAAGGATGTGGATGGATGCCAGCACACACTCCATCTAAAACATCAGCCCCCTTTGTAACCTGTCAGTGTTGACGACATAAAAAGCCCCGCTCATCTAAAAGCCTCAAAATCTGAAAGAAGTCGTGTTGCCCATTCATGTCAAGGGTTCGAAACACTAATTTCAGAGACAAAACTGAAAAAAAGTCATGTATTGAAAGACTGGGTTATAGAGTAGTTGATCTTGCCAAGTAAGTTGGTTAATTCGCAATGCCCACTGATCTCGTTATCTCTCAATTAAAATTGGTGTGTGTGTGCATTCATGTGTATGTTTTCATATGTGTATGTGTGTGTGTGAGTGTGTGTGTGTGTATGTGTGTGTGTGTAGACGCACATGTGTTTGAGTTCAGGTCCATGTATGCCATGGAGCATATGTGGAGATCAGAGCACAGCTTGCAGGAACTGCTTTTCTCTTCCTACCATGTAATTCAGGGCTTGAACTCAAGTTATCAGACTTATGAGGCCATCACTTTCACACAGTGGGACATCCTGCTGGCCTTAGCTCTTTATTTATTTATTTATTTATTTATTTATTTATTTATTTATTTATTTATTATGTATACAGTATTCTGCCTACATGCATGCCTGCAGTCCAGAAGAGGGCACCAGATCTCATCACAGACGGTTGTAAGCCACCATGTAGTTGCTGGGAATTGAACTCAGGACCTTTAGACGAGCAGGTGGTGCTCTTAACCACTGTGCCATCTCTCCAGCCCTTAGCTCATCTCTTAAAAGGACAGAGGTCATAAATGTCATCATTCTTGACCAGGAAAGGACCCTTATTAAGCTGACCTGTGTAAAGAACGCAGGTTCTTTAGGAATATACAGGTTCCTTTAAAAAAATTCTTTATCTGCGTGCATAATGTGTGCATATGAGGGGATACACAAGCAACGGTGAGCCCGTGGAGGTCTGAAGACAGCTGTGTGGAGTTAGTTCTCTCATCTGACCTTTACATGGGTTCCAAGGATCTAATTCAAGTTGCCAAACTTAAGTACCTTGACCCTTGAGCCACCGCATTATACATATGCGGAAACAGAAAGTGTATTTTTCCTCCATTTTTAGCCTACTGCGGGCCTGGGGTGGTTTCTCTACTCTGTCACCTGTACATGACTAGTCCCGAGAAGCCTTTTCTGAGGAGCAGTTAGCTAGTTAGCCTATCCCTGGGCGACTGTGTTAGTAGCCTGCTATAATTTTGATTCTTTTTTCCTCTTTAGCACAGCACCTACGTGTATGTCATCTGTGTGATGTGGTCAACACTGTGCCCCCAGAACTTTCCAGAAGGGAGCAGAAGAACTTGCAGGAACCAGTCATTCCATTTTGCACCCCGACGGCCTCCCTCCTTGGATCCATGTGGAAAGAGCTCTCCTCAGATCCTGGAAGAGCAAGCTGAGCTCATGTCTAAAAGATGGGCTCCTCCTTTCATTGGCCTTCATGACATTTGGGGGTACCTGGCTATATTGGCCCCTTTGGGCACTGCCCACACAGAAGAACTCCTGGGAACTCATATGGCATGGGCACCTTTGGGGCTCATCAGATTAGATTCTCCTGGTCCTCCAGCCACACTTCTATCTTGGCCCAGTCCTGGAAGAGAAGAGCATCTGAGTTCAACCATCCCTTCACCCCTGTCTTTCCCTGGCAGGATCAGCAGGGCCCCCAGCCTAGAGAGGACTATTTCTTTTGAGCAGGCGCCTGGGCTGCTCTCATCAGCTGGGAATCCAGCCATACTCCCGCCTCCATCCCTGCCCTTGTGGAGTGGAGGGCTAATTGGGTAGGCTAGATATGAGAAGCTGGACGGATCCCCACCTCCTACTGATTTGGGTTCTTACATGGAGGCCCCATGTGTTGTGAATTACAGAAATGCCAGCCACACCCACAGAGAAACGCAAGCACCAAAAAGCCTTTGAGAGCCAAGTGTCTGCGACTCTGAACGCTGTCTCTGCTCATGCTGGCTCTACGAGGCCAGCTTCCACTAGGGCCAGTGAGCCGGAGCTCCTGGCGTTTGTTGGGCACCAGGTTGCTTCATTTCTGATGCTTTTCTTTAACTTTCTGCTGCCAGCAGCTAGGGCTGTGCCAGTGTCATCCTCTCCCTACAAGGGCAGGGATTCTTCTCCATGGGAGGTCTCTTTGGCGTCAGAAAGAAACACACAGAAAATCCATTAGGCCTAGCATCAAATCTTGCTCTGGTAAGAGATGCCAATGCCTCTTGCTGGAATCTGAGTCATAACCCATAGGCTTTAGGAGATTAGAGAGCAATCGGGCTCAAGGTCCCCCCTGGCCAAACTCAGACATTAAGTCCCACTACCTCTCTGCTCATCTGGGCCTGGGTCGTCCAATCTACAGATGGCATCAAGGACAGCTCCCTCCTTCTGGACCTGTCCTGGTGCGGGAAGAAGGCAGGTATGGCAGCGTAGTCACGTAAATGGGTTTTGTCTTCTTGGGTTTATGAGTTTCTTTTAAGGTGATTTTGACTACAAAGAACACTGCTTGTCTTCACTGGGAGACTTTAGTTCTACCAGGGCACTCGTCAAGTGCTAGGGGCCTGCCTGAGGTTGATGTGTTGTCTCTTCATGTGGTTCCAAGTTCTCAAGCTTTGCTCGTTTCTGATGTGGTATCTGTAGCCAACGAAAGCCCTTCCCCTCCCGCTTCTTGCTCTGGCCCCCCGCGCCAAGTTATCAAATGAGAGTTTTTGGTTTCTGTCTTCGACATTTCCTCTCTGGGAAATCTCTTTAGGGCTGAGCACACACTTCTTCAGTCATTCCAAGGAGGGGCGATGTTCACTCAATGGGGGTGGAGGAGTTGGCGGCAAGAGGAAGCCTGATATGAGAACCTGGGAGGTGGGACCAGGTGCTCGACTTCTCTGAAGTTTTCCTGAGTGTACACTCAGTGTCAGAGATATGCTATGCACAATACTCATACACACAGGAAGCCAGCCCACACTCCACCTGAGGACTTCCAACCTACTCGAGGACAAAGGATTCCATCATCCTCTTTGTTAAGTTGTGTGTGGGCATGCGCATGGGTGCATACATACATATACCTGCATGTGCACATTTGTTTGGGACAGGGGCTCTCATTGGCCTATCTCCAGGTAGGCTAGGCTAGCTGGACAGCTTGCATGGGGGTTTCTTTTGTCTCTGCCTCCTCCCCTGCTGACGTTGGGACTAAATGCATGCATCTGGCTTTTCACATGGGTTCTGGGGAGCTGAACTCAGGCCCACACAGTGAAGGCAAGTACTTCGCCCACTGACCTACCTCTTCAGCACCCAGTAGCCTCTCTTGAAGGTCACCTAACACCCTCTAAGCTGCTGAATCGGAAGATCCTAAACAGTACTCAAGACTTTCACTTCCCTCCAGTTCTGGGTCCTATTAACCATCACACCTTTAAGTCCTCATTCTGCTTAGCAGTGGCCTGTAAACTGGTTAACTGAATGCC
>NC_022009.1:102490610-102494784 GCF_000317375.1 Microtus ochrogaster
ATGGGGAAGTGACACCAGGCCATGGGGAAGTGATACCATGCCATGGGGAGGTGATAACAGGCCATGGGGAAGTGATACCAGGCTGTGGGAAAGAAGTGACACCAGGCCATGGGGAGGTGACACCAGGCCATGGGGAACTGATACCAGGCCGTGGGGAAGTGATACCAGGCCATGGGGAAGTAACACCAGGCCATGGGGAAGTGATACCATGCTGTGGGAAAGGAGTGACTCCAGGCCATGGGGAGGTGACACCAGGCCATGGGAAAGAAGAGACACCAGGCCATGGGGAAGTAACACCAGGCCATGGGGAAGTGATACCATGCTGTGGGAAAGGAGTGACACCAGGCCATGGGAAAGAAGAGACACCAGGCCATAGGAAAGAAGAGACACCAGGCCATGGGGAAGTAACACCAGGCCATGGGGAAGTGACACCAGGCCATGGGGAAGTGATACCATGCTGTGGGGAAAGGAGTGACACCAGGCCATGGGGAGGTGACACCAGGCCATGGGAAAGAAGAGACACCAGGCCATGGGGAAGTGACACCAGGCCATGGGGGAATGACACCAGGTTGTGGGGAAGAAGTATAGCAGGCCATGGAGAAGTGACACCAGGCCACAGTTAGAAACAATTCTTTCATCTCAGCATCAGTTCGCATTCTGCTCTGATTCATCATTATTTTGTGACCCAGGTCAGTTAGATAGCCTCTCAGGGACACAGTTTCTCACCTATTAAACAGATTAAACAGAGATAATGTCTGGAAGCCTAAGTGGCGTAATTTTCAGTCCATCAGGGAAGAGGGGGGTTGTCAGCCACATTGATTTAAATGATCAGAATGCTTAGCAGGAAAAGCAGTGTTGAGTCAGTGTGTAGATTAAGGCAACCACCAAGCAGGTCTGGACTCTAATTCCCAGGATCAAAAAACAGGGTGTGGAGGTTGGGGCTCCCAGCAGCTGGAGTCCAAGATGCTTGGTCCATAGGCTGTCAAAGTCCAAAGCTGACTGTACTTGAAGCCAGATATGCCTTGTCCTAAAATGGCTTATGGACTCCAGCAGGAGGCTCGCAGCTTTTGAAGAGGGGACAGATTTCACAAAAGAAAGAAGCATTCTAAAACAAGGACGTAAACCAAACGGAACCATGCCAGCCATAACATCGTCTTTGCTTCGGTTGGCCAAAGGCTGTGTGCGGATAGTCCTCCACAGTTGTGGTGTCCCATTCAGGTCACCAGCAATTTCCACGTGCAATAGAGACGCTGAGGTTTTTCCTTAACAAATTAAAGTACACAGAGGCGCGCAGTCTCCGACCTTTAGTGGCTAAGTAGGATGTTTGTGGTGACAAACATCTGGTTTGATGTTTGTGGTGACATATGGCAATCAATGGTGGATGGACTTTTCCTGATCCAATCCATCTCCGGCTACACTGGACCCTTCCAATAGAGCCTCGTAATTACTGAGTGACTTACAGACTTCTTCCCACGACTGACATCCTCTTCATCTCCCCTGGGTCAGAGACAGACTGGACTACATGTTTGGGTCCCTCTCCTCAAATGTCTATGCTAAAATCTTCACCTCCAAAGCCAAGATACCCTTTGGGAAGTGACCAAGTCATGAGGTCTGATTTTTCATGAGTTGGGCCAAGATCCTTGTAAATGAGACCTCGGAGATCGTTCTCGTTCCTTCCACCCCAGGAGGACACAGCGACAAGCTCACTGGGAGTGAATGGGGAATTGGTCCAAGGCAGATACAATATTTCTCTGGCTCTTTGATCTAGGACCTTCAGCATCGGGAACTTTAAGGTACACATTTCTGTTGCTCTATCAATTGGTCATACGGAATGTTACTATGAGAGCTGGAACAAGCTAACATGTTGTCCTGCCTCATGAGCCCCCACTTTAACACCCTGTCTCCTCACAGAAGCTCAGTAGGCTTCGAGCCTGCTCTACCTTGAGCTTTAGCTGTTGCCTCTTTCATCTGTCTGAATGGTTAATCTCTTTCTTTATCAAGAGTCTTTTTGTGATTCCATCTTCTTGAAGAGCCTGTCTACTATTGTCTCAAGTAAACGCCCTGTTAGGTTCTTGCATAGCAACCCGCGTCTATCTTTGTAATTGGGACGTTTCTGCAGCCCACAGTTATTGACTTAATGTGCCTGTGTGCTCCTGGGGGCCAGAGCTTCTCTCATCTCATGCTCTTAGGTAGACAACATGGATAATAGAATTGTTACTGAATTGAAAAAAAAAAGCAATTATACAAGTCCAAAATATATTGTTTGCTTTAACAGGTATTAACATACCCATTAAAGACTGGAGACAGCATCTAACCTTGAGTAGTTAATCTGAAAAAAATAAAAGGATTCATCGAGCAATGCTTTAAAAAAGATGGAGCACTCTTCAGGATTTAGAAAATGCCAGGTTGACCTAGGCAGTGAGCTCTTGTGGTCTTAGCCTTAATTCTCTGTTTAGAAGCAACTGATCTGCAGTTCCAAATTCAGATTCTCGAATTCCTACCTGTGTCACCCACATGAAGTTCTCCAGGGAGGGTCCTAAAACTAGGCGCTGTTACCAGGCTCACCTGGTCATTCTGAGAATGCATGCAAGGCTGGCGAGGGTGGGACGGAAGAGCTGAATCTTGAGTTAAGATTTGAGGGGGCTGTAATCTATCACAGTGGGAAAGGCAAGGTGTATGGGGAGTTTGCGGTACACTTTGCCGCTTCTCAGTGGACAAGGCAGCAAAGAGAGCAAGGGCAGAATTGGTTAGGCTGCACCCCTCAAGGCTCACCCCTATAGGGAGCCACTTGCTCTGATGTAGGCCCCTACTTCCTGAGGATTCCACAGCCTTCCTGTACGTCGTCACCTGCTAGAGACTGAGTGTTCAAACCCATCAGCTTGTGGAGGACAGTTCACATGAAAACCAAAACACTGAACCGAAGAATGAGAAGGGGGGAGAGAGAGAGAGAGAGAGAGAGAGAGAGAGAGAGAGAGAGAGAGAGAGAGAGGCTTAAGGATGCCGTTTTTACGGTTGAAGTTGCCAAACTGTGCACAGCACAGGCAATCGTAGGAGAGCAACTTGACTTTCGAATCAAACCTCTCTCCTGCTTTCTTTCTTCTGTGATATTTGAAACATTTGTAGCGCAAGGAAGAGGGCCAAGAATTTCTGAATGTCATATGATGCCACCTGGATACTGGAACAAGGGCCATAGACATGAGCAGTCGACACAGCGTGATGGGCGGGTGGATGTTATTAGCAATGTCCTCACTGTGGAGAGAGTAGGAGAGGCCCATGGCACTCCATTTGAGAATAGAAATAAATAGGCCACCCGGTAGCGCCCTGAAAAAACATGTCTCCTGGGGTTCTGTCTCTATTGCTTCTAAAAAAAAGTAAACAATAAATAGACAAAAAAAAAATTCTGGGGCCTTCCAACCTCAGGGTCTCCATTAGCTTGGGGAGACCCCTCAGGCTGGAGAAGCAGGGAAGGAATTTGAGGTTAAGGGAGGTTTGGGGTCTCTCAGCTGTTGGAAGGAAACCAAAGCCTCCTGAGGAGAAAAGGGGTCTGAGGGAGCTGAAGACATCTGGACAGGCATCCCTGTTTTTCCTCTGGCCCCAGGAGAGGCTCAGCCTGCTCCTGCCCTGGTCCCCAGCTTGCAGTTTTCTCCCTAGGATGAGCTGTGGTTGGGTTATTGCAGGGTGGGAAATCTCTGTGTGGTAACTGAGGAGAGAGGAGGGCAGTGGATGATCAGTCAGTCCTGTCAGCGTGGTCAGCTGACGGCTGACTCGTCCATCTGGGGCTAATGACAGATTTAGGGGGAAAGCTGCTCAAGGTACCACAAGACAAGACATCAACAAAGACAGTCGGAGCCATCAGCTGGGTTTGGGAAGGTTTGCTCACCTCTGAAATGATAGGCAAACAGGGAAACTAAGTCTATTTGACTCTCTCGCTGAGGAAAATACAGAGATGTATTTCCAGGGCAGAAGGAAGGAGTTGTTGATAGGCTTCATTTTGTTTCTTTACCTTTGTATGTTTTGAAAATGATAATAAGATAGAAAAATCTAGGCGGCAAAGGCAGCGGGGGGGCACTGATTGCATGTGTTGTTTTTAGTCATTTTCCTCAACACTAAAGGTGAGGTAGATGGATTCCTTGTATTCAAATGCACACACACATACACACCACATACATGCATA
>NC_022009.1:102495194-102502481 GCF_000317375.1 Microtus ochrogaster
CACACACACATACATACCACATATACACACACACCCTATACCACACACACCACCACCCCCACATCTTTAAACTTGTCCTTGAAATTAAAGTGACCGAAGCTGCTGCAGGATCCATCACACTGTACACCCACAGTGATGGAATTGAAGCCCCGGCAAAGTCAACCCTGTTAGATGTGGCAATATGCCAGTGATTGATCATTTACTGCACACGGCTTTAGACCCTGTCTGCCCTGAAATAATCTGTGATAAAGTTCTGTGTGACAGAACTTGAAACTCTCACTTACCATATATATATATTAAACTAATGTGATCTAGGATCATATTATATGTTTAAAAAAAAGCTCCCATATAGGATATACGGTAGCTCAAGGAAACTCAGTTTGTGTTTTCCAATCATAATATAGCAGGCCCCACAGAAAAAAATAAGGAATGGTTAGTGATATTGCTGAAGATTTTCCAGATTTAATGTGGAGTTATTTTTAACTAAACATTTATAATTTATTTCTCCATTTTTTCTGCACAAATTTTTAGGGTTACCGTTATCACGTACAAGTTTGCCACATGTGTATTACTAGCTATTTGTTGAATCAGTGCATCTCTTGAAACTAGTTCTTTAAATAGCCAGGCCTCCCCTTTTTAGCTGTTGTATAAAAAATAATATAAACACTGACACCAGACAGGTCTTCCTGACCGGGAAGACTGACACCAAGGCCGTTGTTATGTTTACAGTCAGATAAGAACAGCATATGTCCCTGACATGCTGTGTCTGGGATTTTGAAACATAACCTATGACTTGGTTTTCTAGGTATAGAAGGACTTCATGTCCCTGTGGCCACTCTGACCTTTATTCACCGCACACAGAAAGGTGAGAGCATCCCTTTGGGTTCAACTATTTTATTTTGCCCCCCTTGGAACCACGCTCCTGGATCTGCCTTTGATAATGGCCTGCTGTATTTCTAGTGGGCCATTCTGGAGTACCAGGGCATCCTTTTTCAACTGTGGACATATTCTGGGTTGAATTGTGTTTCCCTTCCCCAACCCATGTGTTGACCCTCTGACACCCAATGTGATCACAAAATCTCTTTCTTTTGTTTTCCCTGATGTTTTCGCAGTGATGCGCATTGAACCTAGGCAAGAGTTCTACTACTAAACAATACCCACAGCACCCCACCCCCCTTTTTTGAGACAGAGTCTCACTAAGTTTCTTACACTAGTCTTATATTTACTTAGTAGCCTGGGTTGGTCTTGAATTTGTGATCTTCCTCTACCAACCTCCTGAGGTCTCATGCAGAGATTATTTCTAAGAGGAAATTTAGGTTGATTAAATTCTTAAGGATGGGGTCTTAATGTGAAAGGACTGTGGGCTATAAGAAGAGCGGAGGGCTTGAGGGAGACGGCTCAGTGGTACTCAGAGTGCTGGCAGATCTTGCAGAGGATGGAGGGTTGGTTTCCAGCCTTTCTACGGAGGCTCTCAACCACCTGTAGCCCCGGTTCCAGGGGGATCTGATGCCCTCCACTGTCAATATACATATCTACTCATTCATATAAAATAAAAATAGTAAAAAAATAAGGGCAGAGGTTTCTCTCTTTGTCTCAAGAACATAGCAAGAAGTTACCGTCTGAAAGCTGGAAGCAGTACCCTGTCCAGCATCCTACCTGCCTGGTACCCAGATCTTCCAGCATCCAGAGCCAGACGAAAATAGATCTCCATTGTCTAAGCTGCTCCCTGGGGTATTTTGTCACAACCCCCAAACTAACTAATACAGATATGAAACTGCTATAAAAAGACTCTCAAGGGGCAATTTCTTCTAGCAGAAAACATCTTGTTCCTTTCATGTCCATCCTTAAAACAGCATCCTCTGTTTCTTCTTCCCACGATGTTAGTTCTATTCACAAAACACTCTTTCTTTACTAATATAGAACATTTGTCAAAGTCTCACAATGGGCCCAACTCTGTGCTCATGGTTTCTGTAATGCTTGTTATATGAGCAAGACACTGATTCGAACTAATTAAAATCATTAATCTTCATAACGCAGGGAGGTTGTTAATAGTATCACCCCAGTTCATATTCACTAAGCTGGTAATTAGGAAAATTTAGCGAGGCAGGTAGCAGAGGGCGGATTTGAACCTGGCAAGCCTGCTTTCAGTGCCCTTGATGTTAGCCACTTGTTACGCTCCCGTGAGAAGCCTGTTATATTTTTTAAGCCACTCTATGGACTCGCATGGGTAGGTGATATTAACAGCCTAATCTTGCTGTCAGAGAAACGGAGGCACAAAATGTCCGTGTAACATCCCCAACATCGCGCATTCAAGCCTGAGCTCTTCAGTCAATGCCAGAAGCTTCTAGCCTTACCACCTGCAGGGTCCTCTAAAGGCAGTAATGCTGGAGATAGTTTGTTTCCTGAGGATGATGTCTAAGGAGTTCCCACGAAAAGGCCAATGTGGGTGAACAGGTGCTGGAGACTGGGGTGCAGGCTTGCACAAAGTAGAAAAGGTTGGTGACGCTCTCTTGGCCATGAGTCCCAAACCTACGGCTGCGGTCCATGTGCCTTCCCAGAGATTCCCATCTCAGAGGCAGGGAGGGGCTTTGCATCCCTGGGCTCTGAGTCAGACGGAGTCCATGTGTTTGGGAGTCAAAGCGGCTTTGTCTGACACGGGGACAACTTCTCCCGCTCAAAGTCTGCCGTGCACCTGCAGATCTCCCATTAAACTGCCTGCCGAATCAGGAATAATGATTCTCAGGGGGAAGAGATAGTATTTGCATTTGAATTAATGTTGAGTTCGGAGTCACAGATTCCTCATCAAGAAGGATTTAGAGCAATTGCTGATATCCTGGGGATCTGTGACCAGCTCATTATTTTCATCTCACAGGGTAGTACTAGAATTTATAATTTTTTTCAAGTCTTCTTTCAAAAGTTTGGCTCTTTTTACCCCCATGATCATAATTATAATAATTTTGAAACATCAGTCTGCTCAGATATCAAGGTGTTGAATGGATAATTTCACTTTAATGAATTTGTCTCATATGGGCTTATTTTCCACATCTGTCCTGAGCTGAATAGCTAACTGGTTAATATGAGAACTGTTCCGTTTCATTAGCTTCTCCCTGTTGATTTCCTTGAGTTGGAACCGATACACTTCCAGTCGCGAGCCCTGTCAGCGCTTCCCTTTCAAGCAAGCCTGGATCCAAGTTCTATTCTAAGACACTGATGCCAAGGAAAAATAAAAAATGAAAAAACACTTTTCATCTAGATGAACTGTAGGCTTCCTCATTCCCAGTGGCTTCTGTGAGATTAGCAAGTGTTTGTTATGAGCGTCATAAACACTGGTACCCGAGACCATCGTGGGCAAACCGTCTGGAGAAGAACACACATCCCTGACAAGGATGGCTGTCAGCGGAGGCGAGGTGAGGAATGGGGGGCTAGCTGGTGAACTCAGGAAGGGAGAGATGGATGAAAGAAAAAACTAGGGCATTATGGAAACTTGGAAGCTTTGTTTAAAGGGTTTCCATTTGGACTGAAAGCTTTGCAGTCTTTTACGGAATTGCCTCGGCTATTGTGTGGCCCTGGGAGAACATTTGAAACCGTGGTTCCAAGTCAGATGGCGTCAGGCATGGCACAGTGTCCTGGAAGAAAAAGAGGAGGTCCCCTGCCTTTCTGGACCTCCTAGTTCAGCCCAGATGTAGAAATGCTTAGTTAGGACACTCTGGACTGTGAGAGAAAACCTAAGCCATACAAGAGGAAGTCCTCCTTCCATACATACGGAACATACAGGAAGATGCCCCGTCCCTCACAACAGGAAGAACAAGTGCCCTTCAGTGGCTCTGTCATGAATGTCTTTCTGCTCTGCTGTCCTTTGTGTTAGAAAATTATTCATCTTTCCTACACAGGATTGGATGAAGAACACTGGTAAACACTGAGGTGGCATTTTGTTCTTGTTTTGTTTTTACCAAACCCCAAGAATGGAGCTAGCAGGAGAGTCTTTATGAGCGAGCCTTCTTTCCCTAGGGTTTGATTGGGTGAATAGGCCTGGTCCTGCTTTAGAACCTGTAGTTGCTATCAAGGGAAGGTCATGAGCTTTCCTAAATCTAAGTCCCAGAACCAATCACTGGCAAGAGATGTGGATACACTCCATCATGATGTGCCAGTCAAGGCTAGGACCATTATTGTGCAGGATGTGGAGGGACAGGACGGTAATTAGAGAAATGAAGTAAGGAACGGAGAATGTCAGTCAGCTTTCTGTTGCTGTGACAAAAAGCCTGAGGTAATCAACCTAAGTGTAGGAAAGCCACATTTGACTCAGTTTCTTAGTCTCAGGTCATGACCCCTTGGCTCTGTCTTTCGGGGGTCTGTGCATAACGCACCATAAAGAGAAAGTGCAGAGAAGGAGGCCTCTTTACCTCGTGGTGTATAGGAGTCAGGGGAAGGGAGAAAGAGGCTTTGGGATTGATATCCCTTTCGAGGTCATGCCTTCAGTTTACTAACACAGCTCTGCCGGGCCACATATCCTAAAAGTTCTGCCATTTTGTAGCAGCGCCATGGAGGATTTGGATCCAAACCTTCAACATGTAAGTCTTTAAGCTCATCATGGAGGTAAAGATAAAGAAACAGTGCCCTCTCTGCTAGTTCTTACTGAAGAGTGTCCCCAGCGTTGCTTTAAGGTGGAGAGACTCTCTGATGTCTAGTGGACTAAACTGGGGCGACTTCCCCTAAGGCTCTGAAGCTTGCTTTACTTTAGGTGTTTATGAAGTGTACAACCAAAACTATGAAACAGACCAGAAAATAGACAGAAACACCAAGGGCTCAAGCTATTAGAAAGAACTGGGGGGGGGTGTCTACATACCAAGTCTACTGGGTATGTGCCCTGCCCCATGTTTTATAAGTCATCAGAGGGATGGACCCAGGACACCCCAAGAGGTCCAGCCAAAAGAAAGCAAAGAAAAAACGAGCTGTGGCTTCTGTGTGTGATGCCTTCCTGCCTAGGCAAACTGGTTCTCTGGCAGTCACACGTTTCTCTGAGTACTTCTTTAATTTTTACGTTCTTTATATCAAATATGCTTTTTTGTTCCTCGTAAACACTGGGGACCATTTCTAAGCTGTGCATTTCATGTACTTTTCAGTTTACCGTTTGGGATCACGGATGGAATGGGGTCTCTTTTAACTGGAAGGTTTGGAATGCACGCAGAAACAGCCCCTTTCCCCCAGGTTCTGGTGGCTCTGTGTTATTGGTTTAAGTAGCTGTGAAATTGATGGCAGGTGTTCAAAGATGAGTTCGATGTGGGCAGAGTCACGGGGTGGGCTCCAGCGGGACAATCGGAGGGCGGGCCGTCTGTGCAGCAACAGATGTGCAGCCAGGCTTCCTGAAAATCCAAACTCTGACTTGGATTCCGAAGTAGAGGAAGTAGAGGAAGGAGTCGGCAGTGGTGGAGCAGTGGCTGAATAACAGATGTCCTTGAAGGACAGTCAGGAGCTTAAATGTCTGAGGACAACTGAGAAGAAGATGTTGTTATTGTTTTGACCTGACCACCCCAAAAGGTTCTGTATTAGAGATTTCACCCCGAGCACAGCTCCTGGGAAGTGTGGAACCTTTAAGAAGGGGATTGTTGGGTATCTTCCCCTTTGCCCTCTGACCCACGGGTGAGCAGTCTTGCTCGATCATGCTCCCCCCACTATACACTGTCCCTTAAGAGACCCAAGAAGAAACAAAGCCATTTGAACATGGACTGAGACATGTAAACTCATGTGTTGAAATAATTTTTCTCTATGGATTGGTTATCTCAGGTGTGCCTGTTAATTTGATTGGATGTTTGAGCAGCTCAGTGAAGGCTGTGTTCAGATGTGTCCACGAAGGTATTTCCAGTGGTGATGATATCACGAAACTGTAGCATAGTGAATGTATGGATCCCTTGATGGATTCAGAACCTGATGGCATTGTTTGGTGCTGGTGGAA
Organism: Microtus ochrogaster; assembly: GCF_000317375.1. Lineage (NCBI taxonomy): Eukaryota > Metazoa > Chordata > Mammalia > Rodentia > Cricetidae > Microtus > Microtus ochrogaster. The sequence continues at coordinate 102,501,145 of NC_022009.1, forward strand.
GGGAGGAGGTGGGGTCTCGCTGGAGGAGATAAGGTTACTAGGGTATGTCCTGGGGGGGGGCACTATCTGCCCATCACCCCTACCTGCATGCTTTCTGTCTCTCTGCTTTCTGGTGGGCCACAAAGTATACCTTGCTCTTGACTCCACGATGTGTTTGCCCAAGTGAATGATTTTGAGAAACAGCGCATAAGGACCTCAGAAACCAGAGCCAAAGTGAATGCTAGAGCAGCTTACCTGTCAGGTCTTTGAGTGATGGAAGGCACGCAGGAGAATGGGTATTATGGAAAGTTTATGGGGCCTCATCACTTGAATCCCTATGTCCCTTCCTTATTCTCAAATGGCAACCAAAACACCGTGGCATACCCAAATGGGTCTCCAGGACCCACAAAGTTGTTCCGATCAGGAAATACGTGAGGATGACACAGTGACCATCAGCAAACAAATGCCTAGGCATCTGGGGGTGAAGGAGCTCCTGATGGCACAGGAAGGGGTCTATGGAGATTGGAGGAGCTTGCTGAAGGGGTGTGGAAGGTCCCAGTTCATGACACAGAGGCTTTGAAGTCTAAGGCTGTCCTGATTACTCTCAGCTTCTAGACTAGAAGCATCTGGCCAGCAGACTCTTCCTTCTGAGGCCTGCATGTGTACTGAGCACTGTAGTGTGTTGTGAGCCTCCCTGGCCGTGGCTCACTAAGTGTCTCTAGTGAAAGGAAGGCCGTGACAAACACAGCGAGCTCCCGAAAATCGCCAGTTTGCCTGTTGAGATTTGTACTCCTCACTGGGAACAACCCAAGTTAAACAAAGCTCAGGTGTCAGGAGTCACAGGTTTTCGGATGGGCAGGCAGCCTCATCCTCAGAGCCCAAGGCAATGACTTACAGCTGCTGAATGAAGTTTGGACCCAAGTGTAAAGAAGTTGAAGATGTGATTTCAGGATAAAGAAGATCTAGGTTTAAAACCTTAGCCACTTTATGAACACGCACATACACACACACCAGATTTAGAACTGAATTGGATGTAACAATTTATAATAAAATAACAAAAACAATAGTGACAACAACAAAACCTCAAGGATCTATCATGTGTGTATTGGTAGTAATGTTGAGGGTGGGTAACGATCTATCATGTGTGTATTGATTGTAATGCTGAGGGTGGTAAGGATCTATCGTGTGTGTGTTGATTGTAATGCTGAGGGTGGTAAGGATCTACTGTGTGTGTACTGGTACTAATGCTGAGGGTGGGTAAGAATCTACCGTGTGTGTATTGATACTATTATTGAGGGTGGATAAGGATCTACCGTGTGTGTATTGATACTATTATTGAGGGTGGTAAGGATCTACCG
>NC_022009.1:102502581-102517867 GCF_000317375.1 Microtus ochrogaster
TGTGTATTGGTACTAATGCTGAGGGTGGTAAGGATCTACCGTGTGTGTGTTGGTACTAATGCTGAGGGTGGGTCAGAGCAAGTAGCTTTGGTGAACACCATTTGTATCCACTTCATGATTCCACAGATCTCTTTGTTGTAGTAGGAGCGGCAGGGCTGCGTCCCCGGCACCTGGCGGCCCCCACGGCTAGCTTTACCCAAAATAATTACACGGAAACTGTATTCTTTTAAACACCGCCTGGCCCATTAGTTTCAGTTTCTTATTGGCTAGCTCTTACATATTGATATAACCCATTTCTATTAATCTGTGTAGCCCACGAGCTGGCTTACCAGGAATGATCTTAACCTGCATCTGCCTGGAGTGGGAGAATCATGGCAACTCTCTGATTCAGCTTCTTTCTCCCAGCATTCTGTTCTGTTTACTCCACCCACCTAATTATTTACGCTGATACATCTCTTATAAGGTCAGAACCATCTTCATTTTGTAGATGAGGAATCTGAACAACTGATTCCAGAGACAAGCAAAAAACATTCCTGTCCAGTTTGAAAGCTTGTGCCCCTTGCTCCATAACCCATGTGTCTTAGCTAGGGTTTCTAACTCTGTGAAGCACCACCATGACCATGGCAACTCTTATAAAGAAAACATTTAGTGGGGCGGATTACAGTTTCAGGGGTTCAGTCCATTATCGTCATGATGAGGAACAGTTGGCATACAGGCAGATGTGGGCTGAAACTGAGAGTCCTGTATCTTGCAGGCAACAGGAAGTTGACTGAGACACTGAGCTATGCTGAGCACAGGAAAACTTCAAGCCAACCCCCACAGTGACACACTTTCTCCAAAAAGGCCGTACCTATTCCAACAAAGCCATACCTCCTAATAGCACCACTCCCTATGAGACTATGGGGCCAATTACACTCAAACTACCACACCATATAGAATAATGTGGAGTGCTTGATACACAAAAACTCCAATGAAATCTGATTTATCATGTGTGTGTATTATATGTGTGTATTATATGTGTGTACAGACACCACATACGCGTACAGAGAGATATTAACATAAGGAACCAGGTCACAAGGCAGCTGATATTTCCATGGGTCCTCTGAAACATTTCCTTTTATTGAGGCTAAGAGTTGTCTGTCTGCGCGCCCCTCCCCCCCACCGAACAGAGTCTTGTTTGTAAGAGGGTGTGGCTGCAGGCAGCTGTCAGGCAGCTGTTCTGTAACTGGGAAGGGTCTGCAGAGGGGCAGGTGCTGGGAGCATTCCAGCCTGAGATAGGTTCTCTGCAACAGCTCCCTCTGTCTTTGTTAAAATGCAGGTTCTGATGAGGAACCTTGGTGGGAGAAAGCTCCAGAAAGTCCCAATGTCACTGGCACTGCTGGAGAGCCAGTCTCTGAGTGTATAAGCTCCAGAGACAAGAACTTTATACTCTTTTGGAAGTTTTAAGAGAGGAGCTTCAGGCTCAAGAGAGCCAAAGATGGTGCTAAGGTAACTTGTGACCCAGGAGGCAGGGAGGAAGGATGAACAGGACCCTTCCCACCTGAAAACAGAAGAGGGTGTGGCAGGGGAGGAGGTTTTAGCAAAGAAGAGAAGAGTTTTGGAGACATGTGTAAGATTTATTTCCTCATGCAGAAGGTGGTAAACCTGTGGAACCCATTGTTTCTGAACATTGCTAGATTACAAACCCAAAGTCCACAGATAAAACAGTTCATCATATAGTTGGAGCTCACTGAGGATAGAGTCTTGTAATTCACTCAAAGTTTTGACACACACACACACACACATAAGTTCAGTTTTCAAAGACAAAAATAAGGACTTGGGATTCACAGAAAATTCTCCTTCTCCTTCTCTCTTCTTCTCTCTCTCCCTCATCTCTCTCTTTCCCTGGAAAATCCAGCGTGGACACTGGATCGCTAGTACTTCTGAGGGTCTGGGGTGTTTCTGAGAACCAAGTGTTGACCATTGGATACAAATGCTGTACTGGGAGATAAAAGATCAGTATCTATCCCTTACCTCCCCTCTGGGCAATGCCTGACTTGCCCTGCTAGGGGCCCAATGTGGAGGATGAAGAATTACTGCTCTCTTCTGTATTCCTGAGCCATCCTGTATTCTGTTTAGAGTCTAAACCCCACACCACCATGCTCTATCCACCATGCAGACTAAAACCACTCTTGTATGCTACAGATATCTGTAAATGGTTGGATGCGGTAACTGGGTAAATAAAAATGAATGAAATACTACCTGCTTTCATGGAGATTACTATTGAGAGTGAAACAAAGAACGGTAAAGCTGTGTTTGGGGAGCTGCTAGGAAGGATGGGTCCTACCACTGGGGAGCACTCAGGTTGGATGGGAGCACTCAGGTTGGATGGGAGTGCTTAGGTTGGATAGATCATGGAACTCCTAAGGAAGTACAACTTCAAAGTTTGAAGCCTTAAAACCAGTGAGAGTTAACCTGGCAAAGAGTAGGGAAAAGGGCATTTTAGAGGTAAAGATATCAGACTAGGGAGAAGCTTGGAAGGCTGGTGTGGGGGTTTTGATTGGAATAGAAGCATTCTGCCTGCAGGAACTGGGGAGACAGAGGGACTTCTAGCCCAAGGGAAGGTTCCTGCTAGATACACTGGATATCAACTGGAAACTTTGGAGAAGGAGGGAGGATGTGTTCTAGGACTCAGTCCTATTCCAGCTCTCAAATACATTTGACACTCGGGGCATAGTCTGTGTCTGGTGATAATGGGCAAGGAGATTGTGTCATGGGTGGGGGCTGCTTCTGGCTTATCACACCTGCAAGACACAGACTGAGTGGTGACAGAAGAGAGTGTTGCCACCGACCCATGAAAGCCCATGACAGACAGAGCTGTCTATTTCTGTCGCCCAGTCTCTGGCTTGGAGTAGGAACCACAGGTCCACACGGACCCTCTGGTCTCTGTCATTAATTCTGCTTTGTACTTAGAGGCTTCTTTGACAAGTCGTAAACAGAGTGGCATAGAAGCCTCAAAACCCACTTTATATTCTACATTCTGTCACCTGCATACAGAATTCCCCGGGATTGAGGGATAATTTAGATTACTATCTGCTAAAATGATTAGCCTCTTAGTGGTAGCTGGTAAATCAAGCTGGGAAAACATTTTTTTAATGGCCTATCATGATGAATAGAAAAATCCATTTGCTTTGTGTCTTCTTTAAAATATATCAGCTTACGATGAGTTTAGTTTGAAGCAAATGAATTCATATTATTGTCATTTATCCTGGCCCTGGAGCTTGAAATCTCTCAGGGAAGCGAACTTTCTGCTTTTTCCTCTGCCCCGCGACATCCCTCTGAGATGAAAGGGTTTGGATCTCAAGCCAGGAAAGGGAAATCCTCTGGTTTTAGCCCCTCGGTTTTCTAGACAATTGCTCAGGGAATTCTCTCGTGGGCTGGAAACAAAAGAAGACAGAACCTGGAATTCTGCTGAATAGTTTTTAGAGAAAGAAATAGGTCCTCTTACACCGCTCTTAGATGAAACATATTCAGAAGGAGTTCAGAAAGGGGGCATGAGTACCCCCTACCAACTATTCACTTCTGCAACACACCTGCAAGGTGGGATTCTGGGAAAAAGAAGGTGAGAGTTCATGTTTGTCTCCTCAGAGGAGGTCACATAGCAGACTGAAGAAACAAGTTTCCAGCGACTGTAAAGCCAGAGCAGATGAAGACTGTTTGACTTCCTAAGGGTCGCCTATCTTTACCTGTTTAACCAACAGTTTGGGCAGATATGGGGGCAATGGTCTCAGTCCAGCTCTTTTTGCTGTTCTTGTTAATATAAGAAACGTAACAGCAACATCACTCTTCTAAAAGGAAGACATTTATTTTCTGGCATGTTTTTTTAAAAATCATTTTCACCCGCTGGGCGGTGGTGGCACAGACCTTTAATCCCAGTACTTAGGAGGCAGAGACAGGCAGATCTCTGAGTTCAAGGCCAGCCTGGTCTACAGAGTGAATTTCAGGACAGCCAGGGCCACACAGGGAAACTCTGCCCCCAAACAACAAAACCAACAACGACAACTACAAAAAGAAAAATAATTTTCACCAATTTAGCTATTTTGATGTGAGATTTTTCTCTATCACAAGGAACTTCACTAACTTTAGTCCCAGCTTAGAGTTGATAGAGAAAATAAATATTCAAGAGGTGTGCATATAACAACCTGAGGGCACCAGCCCATGATCTATTCTCAGGTCCCCGTTTCCCTGTGCCACTTGTGGTTGGAAGGGAAAACACAAGCAGATAAATAGATAGCCTCAGAGCCCAGAAGGGAGGCTGGGCCTGTGTTGCACAGAAGCAGGGTTAAAGGAGAGAGAGCTCTGCTTCATTGTCAGTGATAACAATAATTAAAGGGCTCCGGGACCTCAGTGGTCACCCCTGCGATGTTTAATAGTAATTATTGGTAATTACATATTATTATGTCAGAGATATATAATTATATAATTGTTATTATTAAGTATGATGTTGGCCATTGAGGTTTCAACCCCTTCTTCATTTGTGGGTCCTCTTTGGGGCTGGTAATTGAGATAATAGGGGCCAAGGTAGAGAAGAGGGAAAGTAATTGGGTGAGGGCAGGCTTGCTTGGCTCCTACGGAAACCCGGGAGTCATCGGCCTCTGCACCGGAGCGGTTTGGTTGGCATCTCCGGCTGACCCAGGAGATAATTATTCTCAGAGAATTTCTGGCACAGAGTGTTCCGTCTTCATTCCCCCAACCCCCAGCGCTGCAGACCGTCTGACTGTGGCATTGCACGTGAGCACTTTGTGTGGTAGTCCACCTCACTCTTCGTGGGTGCCTGGGAACAGCAGGAGAGTTGGCACGGCAACACCAGAAAGAGAAAGATGGGAAAAGACAGCCAAAAGACAGCGTGGACCTGGAGGGCAGTTCCCTAAGCGCCTGACCTTGTGTTTTTATTGATTCTCTCAACAATCCCCTGAGGGGAGGCAAGAGAGACTCAGAGAGACCATCTTTAGGGGTAAGGTGAGAAAGACCTAGACTCTCGTGCTCTGTGACTGGAGGCTAACTTTATATCATCTGGCGTGTCTGCGGGGAGAGCAGGGGTCCTCCTCTGGAGGCGGCTGAGAAGACTGGACAACCTGTGTAACATATCCCAGCACGGCCCGACTTGTGAAGTGTTCAGTGAATGAGAACACTTGTTAGAACACAGCCCGCCTTTCGCTCACAAGAGACCAGGCCTCAGAGAGCTTGAGGCTCACTCCATAGCAAGTAAGCAGCGAAGCAGACAGCAGCCGGGCTCTTTCCATACTGTCGGGAATGCTACACCAAGAGGCTCTTGTGGCCCTTCATAGGCGCCTCTCCGTTGAAAGGGCCTCCTGGGAGCCCCGCGGTGATCAGTTGAGCAGCTTCAGGACTGCTCTGTTTTCAATGGAGCCCAAGACAAGCTGAGGCTTGTTTGCCTCTGTCTTGAGTGTTGCCCAGGTCGCAGGGAGGTAGTTGCTAGGCAATGGCTGGGAAGCTTTCCACAGAACAGTGGATAAGCAGAGAAGAGGGCGGGTTTGGTGGGAAGAGCAGAGCTGAAGAGGCAGAGGCAGAGCTGGGTGGGTGTGGCTGGACGCTACTCACCTGGAGCAGTCTCCAGAGGGGTGAGGTGATCCTTACCAAGAGTTACAAATAGAGGCAATGCCTGAGTCGCAAGCAACTGAGCTGCTTAGCGTGTTCCCAATATCCTTCCAAATGCTCAGATGAGCTCATCCCCCAAGATACACAAATTTAGGGGAAAAAAAAGAACAATGCCGTTGGCTGCAGGCTGAGGTCCGTAGCTGATAAAATCTCTTCTCTTGGAGAGAAAAACCACTCAAGATAAGACTGATACGTGCAGAAAAACAAAGGACAACAGGACTTAGAAGTATCATTATTTCGTTGGTTCTTTTTCTTGGGAACTTAAGAGTGTTCGCAAACGTTTCCATTTATTTCTAGAAGTCCAGGCAGAGGTGGAGCTGGGGTCTTGTTCTGTGAGCAAAGTCACCTTTGAAAATATGTTGGCCTTTGCGTATGCGTGTGTGTGTGCTACAAGGATTGGACCTAGGTCCTTATGTGTGCTGGCTTATTAGTGCTCACCTACTAAGCTATGTCCTTGTCTCTTTTCTCACCTTTTATTTGGAGATAATATTTCACTAAGTTGCCCAGGCAAGCCTTGAACACTCCATAGCCCAAACAGGTCCTGAACTTGTGATCTCTCCTCTTCTGCCTCTCAAGTATCTGAAACTAGACCTCTATGATACAAGACCCATTATTTAAAAAGGTTCTGAAATCATTTTTATTATATCTCTGAATTAGTGCTTCTATTTCTGTGTGATTAACCAGACTAATTTTTGGCTTCATTTGTATACATATTTTTCAACCTCCCAGAACAAGAACAATAAGTTAATGATTTTTTTTCTTATTTTGCTGTTAAAAAAAAGGAAGGTTGTGGTGAAGAAGAGGTAAATTTAGGGCTGTTATTAGATGTGATGCTGGGAACCGAACTCAGGTCCTCTAGGAAAAAAAAAAAAAAAGACACATTCTTAACTGATGAGCTGTCTCTCCAAGCCCAGGAGGTAAATTTAGAACTGAAGTGACTAATTGGCAGGGGAACAGAACAGTTGAAGAATAGAGTGATCATTTTGAGCAGATTAGTTTGTCCAAAAATGATGAACACCTGGTTCTCTTAAGTAGCATTTAACAGTTAGGGATTTTGGCAAGTCTGGGCTGCGCTGGCAGCATTGAACGGCACTGTTAAGAGAAGATTGACATTTGGCATGACTACCATCCCCGGGCAGAGGTGCTTTGTCTGTGGTGATCATGCCTTACTGGGTATGTCACGTGGTGCATCCATGCAGGGGTCAGAGGAGAATGTGCTCCATTTCCTTGGCTGACTGCCTGATACTTCAGGAGCAAGAGTTAGGTGACTGGGTTCTGACCTAGGGCTGTAGTTAAGCCGACAACATGATCATTCAAACTGAGACTTTCGACTTTTGAGAGTCAGGGCAGTGGCTTTAATGGCAACTGTGGGACAACTGGTCCATACAGTGACCCTACATTGATCTTTGTATTAGTTATGTCTGTGGCTAAATACCTTAAAAGAAGGTGACTAAAGGGAGGGAGTTGTGTGGTCATTGTTGCTGTCGTTTGGGCCCGGTTGTCTGGTTTATTGATGGTTGTGGTTTCAGAAGGGATGTAACCCATCACGGTCCTGACAGCATGAGGTTGTTAGTCACACTGGGCCAGCCAGGAAGCAGAGAGATGAAGTGTGGGGCTCAGCTTGCTTTTTCCTTCCGTTCAGGATCCTGGCTTGTGGAATAGGGTCACCCACCTTCGTGATGGGTTTTCCCTCCATAGTTAAACTTCACTGGAAACACCCTAACAGATCTACCCGGAGATGTGTCTCCTGGGAGATGCCATCCTACCAAGTCGCCGATCAAGATTAACTATCACAGTCCTGGTAAGTCACTTGTACCTTCTTCGAGTCTCACAGCAAAATGAAACATACCTGTGTGGCCTAAGCAAAGGCTTTGAGGCTCCTGCAGATGATAAGTGTTTGAAAATAAGAGGGCATTTTACAGATTCACCGGTTACTTCCAGATTTCTGAGAAAGATCCAGAAGCTCAGCCACCTCCATCACACTCTGTAGATAGGATCCAAGAACTTTTAATAACAAAGAAACCGATCCCTCCTTTTCCTAGGCCATTGCTTATGGAGCCAGGGCTGCTGGTAGACTTATATTTCTGTGTAAACAGGAAAAGGGGACCGCCATCGTTGGCCTTGTTTTCCTCTCTTGATCAGAAAGTGAGGAAAATACACTTCTCTCACTAACGCTTTGAGACTCCTAACCAGCATCACAAGAATTAGCACCAGAAAATGAAGGAATGACATCCAGCCTGAGGTTTTAGTGTGGTTTTGAGAATGTTTAGAGAGTGACTAGCCGTCCAAGCTTGTCTATTTCGCTCTTAACTATTTTGGTGGTCACTAAGGCAATAGTTGAAATATCGCTGCTTTTGTACTATGTAATTTCTTTTTAGCACAAACTCTGAATATGTTCCTTTTGCTTCACTGGAAGTTTGCTGTTAACAGTGTGGGTCATGATCTCCTTCACATAAGAATGGGGATGTCCTATAGTACATCCAGGGGTCCCAGAACCTGAGTAGCTCACATCTAAGGATGCTCATTTTGAGTTTGAGATAAAAGTTAGGGTTTAATGTCTCTGTTTTCCTCCCTTGCACACACACACACACACACATACACACACACACACACACACACGGACACTTGTTATAATTACATGGTAGAAGCATAGTGTGTTGGGAATCAAATGCTGATTAATGTTAATTTTAGGATAAACAGAGGAGGAGAAAGACAGGAAAAGCCAGTGGACTCCAAGGATAAAAATATTCCCGAGTTGAGACTCAGCATCTATGGCTGCACAACCCAATAATTACATCTGAATCGTGATTACCTGTTCTTATATAATTAACCCTGAGGTTCATCTGGATGGCTAGAACTTCTGCCCTGGAATGTACCAATCTCTGTGGTTCATAGACCACTGAACCGAATCCAGAAATGCCCACACACTCCTCACAGCCCATATAGAACAAGTGGCTTCTTTTTCTGGAATCTAGGAGCTCGGTGTTCATCAATGACTGAGTCTGCTGGGAAGGTAATAGCACCAGCGTTGTAGGTGCTTGTCAAGGGCGATGGGGTTTAGAAAGGAGACTCAGAGATACTTGCAGCTTCATTTAATTAAAGCCTCCCATTCTCGACTTCCTCTCGCTGCCTCACTTGGGAAAGCCTAGAAAAGAACACGTTAATCAGCCCTTCAGCATTCTCACACTGATTAGAACAAGCTGCATCCCAAACAGAGCGAAAGTGAGAGGCCCAGGGGAGAGACAGAAAGATCTTTCGGCTTGTGGAGATGAAAGGAGTTGTAAAGGCTTTAAACTCAAACTGGGCTGAAATGAGAGGGCCCTGGAGGGTGGGATGGAGTGGAGAACCGTATGCTTTCTTCTCTCCCGGAAGAGAGCTTGTCACTCATCATCTGGAGAACTAGATGATGCTGAAGTTGGTTGCTCATCAGCACTGCCTTCCTTCCACTGTACTAGAGCTGTGTCTGTGTTTGGAGAACTCACCTCGTCCACAGTCATCTGCCTCAGAAGACAGTCTTGGTTGCTCATGCTGTGTTTAGGTATTAGTTTAGGCAAGACTGTGTGGTACAGTTTTGGCACGTGAAGGAAGCTCTTCTATGGGGTGAGGTGGAAGGTTTATTTTATTCTGTCTGTGGTGTATGTTCATGTGTGGCATATAAGCAGATGAATGTGCAGGTATGTGCCATGGCGACCAGAGGAGGATGTTGGATGTCTCCCTTTATCACCTTTGGCCTTGTTCCACTGAGCATGAAACTCAACACTGTTTGTCTAAACTGGTCATCCATATGCCCCAGCAACCTTTCTGTCTCTGCCCCACATAGCCCTGGGGTTCAGGCACTTGTGTAGCTGTGATAGGCTTCTTATGTGGACACTGGGATTCAAACTCAGGTCCTCATGATTTACTGCAAGAATTCTTGCCCACTGAACCATTTCCCTATCCCCAGAATGCCTATTTTGTATGTCAATCTCTTGCTTAAAGAAGAGATCATAAAGAAGAATTAGGATCCTTCAGTTCTGTTGACAGTAGGCTTCTCATATGGTGGTGGAGTTGGCTACCTTACATCCATGAGATGAGCTGACTGAAGTACTGGGCAAACAATGAGGAGGGCAGGGCAGCAAGGAGGTCAAAGAGCCTATTAATGTTCATTGGAACTATCCTGTCTGGGGGCCTTTGACCATGAAAATGACTCCTTTGCTGTTTATGGCAATGGAGTCAGGGTTCTCTTACTAGAGGAGAGAGCCTCCCAGCCAATAGAATACTTCCTTAGGTGAGTGTATCTCTTTTATAATAAATATGCTTTTCTCACCACGTAGGGAGCATTGGATCCTTAGAAGAGCATCCTCTGATCAGTAACAAGCACAATAATAGCCCATGCATGTTCAGACTATGTGCGCCATCAAATACTTTCACACTGATCCTTTAGGACAACTCAGGGAGGCGGACAAGGGGGAGTATTACTCCTGTTTTCAAGATCAACACAAGGAGGTAAGGCAACTCACCTGACATGCCCAGTGGTGTTGATACTAAAGCTAGGCTAAAAACATAAGCTTGGCAATGAGAAATATTTTATAAGTTAGGGATAGAAAAAAAAAGGATTGATCTATGTGGAATTTAGACACTGTCAGAAATGGGTTTACATTATCACTCAATCTCTTTTAACTCTGGAATTTTAGATAAGTTTTGTAAATCTCTCTGAACTTTGGCATCCCCTCTTAAAAGATGCCAATGATAAAATTCACCCCACAGGACGTTTCAAGCACGAGATGAACAAATGCATTTGAACCACAGCATCCAGTGGTTGGCATCAGTGGCCTTCCCTCTCCTAAGCATTGTACAACATTAGGCAGACATTGTGGTAGCTGTGTCCTTGCAAGCACTGTTGAAATGAATGTTTTAGGTTAGCATGCATGCATAGTAATAGGTTTTATCACTCAGCTTTTTAAAGATGAAATGGGCAACCCTGAGTTCCATGCAAAGGAAAAGACTCAATAGAAGCCATTCTAGCCAGAAACCATTCACAACATAAGAAAAATAAAATAAGACAGAGGGTGAGCTTTGAAAGGGTTTCTGGCTGGTGGGTAAAAGGCAAGTGATGGAAAACAGGATCCTACTTAATAGAGAAAAGCCGGGCTAATTTATGTGGGAATGAAAATAAGGACATAAAAGCAGGCCAGGACGAAACTGGCAATGCACAAGTATGGAAGAAAAGGAGCTGGGGGCTGTAGGGTTATGCAAGTCAAACGTAAGTCAGCTGCATTTTGTTCTTATTAAGGAAAAGGCAACAGTGGACTTGGAATTCACAAACAAGCACCTGGCATGTGGGAGCTGAGAGTTGATTCTTCTGCCCTAAGCAGCTTCCATAAGGCCTCGTAGAGCAATAGACATATACAAACATTTATATACATATGTGTGTGTGTATATATGTACGTATACATATATGTGTGTGCTTGCATTTGTGTGTGTGTGTGTGTGTGTGTGTGTGTGTGTTAATCTTACCTCTTAATGAGGCCGAATAGCTGAGGAAGGGTTTGAAGGAAATACAGAGATGAGGAATAAAATTGATTAGAGTGCCCTAGCAGGACTAAAGGAATGGGTACAGTTTCTCCTGTAGGTTCAAGGGCAAGCAGTGGGCCTAACAGAAGATGCACGAAGGTGTTTCCAGGCACTGTCTTCTGTCTGCTTGCACTGTTCTGACATACCATGGATCAGCACTGAGGTAACTATTTGCCCGCGATACTAATGATGTAAGTTCTAGACGCCTTCTAGATATTTGGGTGGAGCTCACTGAAAAAAAAGACTTGGGAATATAAATCTTCAAATTTTCTTTAAGGGACTTTCTATACGCTATGTGTATTACTCATTTTTATGTAACTATGACCAAAATGCCGGACAAAAGGAACAAGGATGACTTTGGCTCACAGTTTCAGAGAATTTCAGTCCATCACGATAGCGGGGAAGGCACGACAGAATACCTCTATCTATGATGGTGAAAACATGGGGTAGGATTCAGGGTGGTGAGAGTATGTAACAGAGTCGCCTTACATCATGTGGACCAGGAAGCAGGCGGCATCTAGAACTCGGAGACTGGCTGTAACATTCAGAGTCCTGCCTTGGTGACCTACGTCTGTCACTTAGGCCTCACTTCCTGAAGGTTGCACAGCCTCCCAAAGCAATGTCGAGTCAGGAAACAGATTTCAGCTGTGCTAGTCAACCCCTGCCCCTCCCCCAGAGGCTCAAGGTGATCACCAAATGCAAAAGTCATTCATCCCAACAACAACAGTCCCTACAGTCTGAGCAATCTCTGCATCGCTCAAAAGTCCAAAGGCTAGAGAGATAGCTCACTGGTTGACAATATTTGTTGCTCTTGCAAAGAACCTGGGTGCAATTCCCAGGACCCAGATGGTGACTTAAAACCATCCGTAATTCTAGTTCCAAGGGACTTGATTCCCTCTGCTGGCCAACATGGGTACCAGGCACTCATATAGTGGACATACATGCTGAAGGTGACACATTCATACGTGTGAAATAAAATAAATATAAAACCACCCAAAGTTCAAAGTCTCCGGGTAAATTTTAGCTGGGAGTCCTTGTAAAAAGAAGCCTACTTCCTATACACAATGGCACAGAGTAAACGTTCCCCTTCCAAAACTGGGAGTATCAAGGAGAAACTGGATCAAAGCAAACTGAAGCCTAAGACCAATCTTAGCTTTGTGCCTGGGATCTGGGCTCATGGGGCCGTGATGTGAGTGCTAAGAGGCTTGGGCATCTCTGCCCCTGCGGCTTGCTGCCCCTGTGGCTTGCTGCCCCTGTGGCTTGCTGCCTATAGCACCACATAGCATTCTCCCCAAGCCCATGGAGTTAAGCAACGATGGATTGAACATCTTAAAAGTGCAAACCAAAACTCCCTTCCTTTCAGTTGTTTCGGTCATGGATTAAGTCACAATGACGTGCTAAGGAACAAATACACCTATATTTTTGAATTGATAGAGTATGAATTTGTCCATTTTGGGAGATGTCTTAGAAATCTTAATTTTAGATTTATCTAAATCTGTATATTCACTAAACTTTCCCGTTCCTAGCCCCTGTGGCTGGCTTTTTCTACTGCCCTGCCTCGCCCAATTCTTCTGCCATGCTCCCTTCTATTTTCATTTATAAAGTAGAGGAGAGCTTACCCAATACTCTCCTTCTTCCCTGTCCCCGTTCTTTCCTGAGGGAACTTCAGCTACAGGAAGCAGGCCCGGACTCAGTAGGAGACCTGAAGTTTGGGCATCATATGGATTTGGTGCTTGAGACTTCTGCAGACTAACCTGGCCTGCTCTCCTGAGCCCTGACAGAACTTTGTGAACTGTTTCTGTAATAACATAATAACATGTCTTCAGATTTGAGTTGCCTTTTTTTTTTTTTTTGAAACCAAATGTTTTCTGACCTGGTGACACGAGGAAACCTCCCTGGAAATGTCAGTGATGATGGTAGGGATTATGACAAAGGTTGGGGATGGGAGGATCTTCATGAATCTGTCTAAGAATTAGAATTAGAACAAGAACTCGGGAGGCAGAGACAGGCGGATCTCTGTGAGTTCGAGACCAGCCTGGTCTACAGAGCTAGTTCAAGGACAGGCTCCAAAGCCACAGAGAAACCCTGTCTTGAAAAACCAAAAAAAAAAAAAAAAAAAAAAAAAAAAAAAAATAGAACAAGAATTAACTTCCCGGTAACTACTCTACACTTTGGCAAATTCTCCCCCCACCCACCCCGAGGCTGCATCTCTCTGTATTGCCTTGTCCTAGCATTTGATGAAGAACATTGCATACCTGGTTCTTGTTCTCAGCAAATTCTCTGCTTTTTTCTTCTGGTCCTTTAAGCCCATTGCTTGTTCTTTTATCATTTTATTGTTTTTCTCTCTGATCAAAGCCTTTTTTTTTTTTTTACCCAGCAGCCATCTTAATGTTTAAGATGTTAAATTGGATCTTAAACATTTGAGTTGAATACTGTACATTATATATGTGGTAGTTTGAAAGAAAATGGCCCCCAAGGAGGTGTGGCTTTGTTGGAGTATGTGCGGCCTTGTTGGAGGAAGTACATCACTGTGGAGGTGGGCTTTGAGGTTTCATATATATGCTCAAGCCACACCCAGTATAAAACAGACCACTTTCTGTTGCCTGTAGGACTCTCAGCTCCAACACCATGTCTGCTTGCACATCTCCATGACGATAATCAACTAAACCTTTGACCTTTAAGTGAGCCACCACAATTAATTACTTTCCTTCCTAAGAGTTGCTGTGGTCATGGTGTCTCTTCACAGCAGCAGAAACCCTAAGACAGCTTTGGCGGAGATTTGGTTCTGAAGTCAGCATATGAGGCCAAGATTAAAAGTACTCAGTGTCCATATTGAACATCTCCTTATATCATCCTGAAGGGGACGATGGTGTATGAGGGTTTTGTGCAGAAACCTGGACCTTCATATATGTGTCTACATGTCTGATCATACAAGCAGTAACGTTGAGTAGCTGGTAGTTTTAAACAAAATCAGTTTTCTGCTTCCTCTTTTCCTACTGTCCCTGTTTTGCTGAGCGTGTGCCACCCTGGCCTATTGCATGTCCTGATCTAGGGAGTCCCAAGCTGGGGTAAGGTGGTTTCATCTTTCATCCAGATGTGCAAGGTCCTACTATGCCCTGTTCTCCTTTCACCCTTTCCTCCAAGACACTTCCACAGCCCTACAGGCAAAGAAACTCATCTGAGACCTGATCAGGCACTGGATAGAAAAACTCAAGAGCAAGGAGAGATGCTAAAAACACCAGTTACCCACCCGGGATACCCCTGCCTATCGCCCCTGGCAAAGACGGGGTGTGAGAGGGAGGGGCAGAGCAAGGGCGGTACAGTGAGGGGCTCGGGAGCCTGGAGCAGCTCCCCTGCAGCTGGGAGCGCGGAGAACTGGGTGTTAAGATGAGACAGCTGGAGCCTCTGGTTTTAACCATGCATGGCTGAGTTTTGTTTTGGAAACTGGCACTCCCTCTGAAAACTTCAAGTCGACCTTGGAAGATAAGCAATGACATCCCCAGGAATGAGAATGCCCTTGTGCCCACGGAGAACGGGATGACTGACTGACTGGGGGTGCCTACAAGTTTTGAATTCAGCTGACTGACATTTTAAATGAAAAGCACCTAGCCTGGTTTGCCATATGTCTGAAGGAACACTGTAAGAACGAAGTGTGGATCTTTACCATTCACTTCGGAGCCAATTCGTCTGCTGCCGCGTCTCGGAGATATTTATTTCCCCTTATTTTAAGTGTGCCCATTGCCGCTTCTAGATGCATGCCCGATACCCAAGCAAAAAAATGGAAAATCACTTCTCAATTATTTGAACATGCAGTAGATAAAAAATGTTTTAAAAAATCAGAACAGAAAAATGTAGAGAAATGGTGAAATACAGACATCCCAGGTGTTGAAACCCTCCCTCAGGGGACTGGAGATATCATCTTAGCCCTTAGTCTCTGCTGTACCCCTTGTTGTCAGGTAAACTGTGGTCTCACATGATGACTATTTCCGTGAGAGGGATCTGGGTAATTCTGGCTGTCTCATCTTTTTTTTTTTTTTAAATTTATTTATTTATTGAGGATTTCTGCCTCCTCCCC
>NC_022009.1:102518427-102545058 GCF_000317375.1 Microtus ochrogaster
GAAACCAAATATGAGTGAGTACATCCCATGTTCCTCTTTTTGGGTCTGGCTTACCTCACTCAGGATAGTGTTTTCTATTTCCATCCATTTGTAGGGAAGGTAAAAAATAAATGCAGAGCAATGAAGAGAAGTTAAAGTTGCTCAGGAAAACTGAGGCTGCCCCAGCTCCTGGGAGCCAGGAAGTGAGGCCAGGAAGTCTTCCTCCTGGGTCAGAGGTACAACAAGGCCCCCTTTACTCCGTTGCAAACATGTGATCAGAAGACTTGCCACTTGGTTGCATCCGTGTGGGTATAGAGCCTGCTTGGCTACAGCAAGCCTTCAGCAGCTCTGGTCTCCCAGCAGCTGTGCAACATCTGGCTTTCTGTGTGGCCTGACAGTATTGGTGGAGTGAAGCACAATTAATAAAAACTCAGAGAGAAAAATTTGGGTTCTACCTGAAGATCCAAAAAGCAAAGCAGTCAGCGACTGGCTCTTACCTTGACCTCAGTTTGAAAATGGTGAACCTGCCACCGGGAATCTCAGAATGAGACTGTGTGTGAGAGCTGTCTCCTCCCATCTTATATTCCTCTCTAGGGCTGGGATTAAAGACATGCACCACCTGGTTTCTATGGCAACTAGTGTGGCTACTGGTGTGTGTTACCTACCACTGCCTGCCTGGTCTGTAAGGCTGACCAGGGGTCTGTTTCACTCTCTGTTCTTCAGGCAAGCTATTATTATTATTATTATTAATTATTATTATTTTATACAAATTAAATGCCACTATAATGAAGGGGTCAGGATCCCATGTTCCTAGAGGCCATGGACTGTCTGTAATCAGTAAGAGGGTACTTCACCCTGCCAATGTCACACAATAAACTTATCCTGTGTTCAAGCAAACAGTTGTCCTGGAGTTGGACCTGGGCCCCCCCAGACTTGTCAGTCAGTCTCCTTTGGGGAGAGAGGAAAATGTGATTCAGTAGATAACACCGAGGCTGAGTCTGACTCCACTAGGTCCTGCTGGGTTTTGGGCCAGTATCTGTGCCCTCCTCAGATTTTATGGGGCACTCAAACATGAAGCTACCTTCATGTCATGGACGTTCCCAACAAGCAGACTCCCTTTTTTCTGCTACTATGGAAATCCTTGAATTCCGGATGAAAAGACCTCATAAAAAAAAAATTCTTTCTCATTTCAAGATGTCACTAGTAGGCCTAAGGACTTGATGGCCAGCAGCCTGTCAGGTTGGCCTATCTCCTACCTACATCTGGTGGTGATACTGGAAGCAGGGTGGTGATAACCCAGAAGTCTTGGGTCCTGGTCCTGGGAGCTGGTGTTATCCATTCTTCTCGCCATAGTGCCTGATCTCCTCCATCTGTAGGTCACTACCAGATGGGATCAGGGCCCACCCTAACAATCTCAGTCTAAGATAGTCTCTGACATAGTCCCTTCCTGAGCTTCTGGGAGTTAAGGCATCAATGTTGAATTCTGGGTGACATAATTCATAGTAGCCTGCTTACATGTCATTACCTAAAGTCCACTTTCCATCTGAGAGAGAGAGAGAGAGAGACAGAGAGAGAGAGAGAGACAGAGAGAGAGAGAGAGAGACAGAGACAGAGAGAAAGAGAGAGGGAAAGAGAGAGAGAGAGAGCCCAGAAATTATTGACTAAACTGGACACCAAGAAGCGGTTCTGCCCTCTGCTGACTCTCCTGTGGCTGTGGAGAGGTGTCCACACGGAGACAGGGTCCCCTCACCTCTGTTGTCCTCTGTCCTAAGGGAGGTGCAGTAGGGCTCGCCTTATCAGACCCTAGAAATGGCAAAGAGAATCCCAAGTTCCCTGTAGCTCGTTTTTCATCTCCCTTGCGTGTAATGAAAGCTCATGCACCACCGTCGGCAGTTCCTCTTTGTACCGGTAACCGATTACCTGCCATACTTTCCCATCGCCCAGTCACAACAGTAGTTACCGTTTACTGAATGCCTGGCATGCTTCATGTCAGCGTGGTGCTACAATCTTAATGTAAATGTTTAACAGCATTTCTACAACAGTTCAGGTAGGCTGTTATCATTACTCTCGTGCACAGGAAGGAAAAGGAAGACATCAGGAAGGCTAACAGAGCATAGCCAGGGAGTAGAGGCATCCGAAGCCCAACATAGCTCTACGTGATGGACATACATTATTGTAATAACTGGAGGAATTTGAGTGTGGAGTTATTAGATAATGGTATGGTATTGCTGTTAAACATCCTGAGTGTGGTCCTGGCATTATGGTCATAGAGGAGAGTATCATTGTTCCTGGGAGACACATGCTGAATGGCTCAGACAGGAAAGGTCCCAACATCTGATTAAATACTCAACTAGTTCATTTCATAAACTAACGCAGGCACAAGCGTGTGGGCGTGCACACACAAATGCGTGATGGATAAGTGGAAGCAGATGCGATTTTAAAAATCCTGATTGTTTCTTGTATCCTTATTGTAATATTTCTGTAGATTTGAAATGTTTTATAATATAAACATTGTATGGAGCCAGGCCTGGTAGTGCCTACCCACAATCCTGCCACCGAGGGTAGAAATGGGAGAATTGTGAGTGGCAGGCCAGTCTGTGTTACATAGCATGGTCAAGGCCATCTTGAGTGACGTAGTGAGACACTGGCATAAAAAGACCCAGGGCTAGAGCTGTAGCACTAAAGCTGTGCAAGGGTGCTCTCCCAGCACACGCGAGGTTCTCACAGCACCTCATGGTAGAGACAGGAAGTTGGAAGGTGAAAGAGCCTCGCACAAATCCCGTCAGATTCATAGAAGCAATGCCACATGGCATGGCTGTAACTTCTTCTAGGTTCTACGTTCTAGGTTCTAACACATTATGTAAACTCTCCTCATTCAGGCTGTGGGACTGTGTCTTCCTTAACGTACCAGTCAGCTGGCCGACTGCCCCGGAATCTGCTGGGCCAATGCAGAGCCTCGCTGCCTTCCAACGGGGTCTCCAGCTAACCCCTTGGAGATATTCCCAAACTCGAATTTAAGGTTTAGCACCTGGAGCAGAATGCCTGGTTAGTTAGGACTTCAAACAAGCAAACTACTTTGAGGTTCTAAGAAGGTGTTCAATGCTGCAATGTAACCTAATTCTATTTAAAATTGATTATTGTTAACCTCAAATTTAAATATAATCTGGTATTCTGTATTTAACCTACCAATATTATATCTATGTTCCAGTACCTCACATAGTAGAGGTCATGGTCTCCTATGAAGACTGAACTTTAGGAGCAGAATAGAATATTAGACACCCCCTCCCCATGACCCTGGGTTTTACGTGTCCTAGCAGCTGGCTGCACATCAAGGGATGGGCAGGTACGGGAAGAATAATGCCCCAGAAGCTTGTGAAGGTCTGGCTGACCCTTGCCCTGTGACATACCACAGATGTGCTGGGTGCTACACATCTCGCCTTCTGCTTTCTTTCTCTTGGCTGGGTCATTGGCCCCAGCTGTGGCAGTCTCTCGTACAGCCAGAGCAGATATGGAGTTGACCCGGTGGAGTTTCAGTCCTAGCCCTACCACACCGGTTGTATACGTCCTCATCTGTATAATACAGCTAGTGACAGTACCCTTCTTATAGAGGAATACTGGGGCCAATGTTTGCCAGGTGCCCAGGGTGATGCCCAGTGCTCAGTAAGTCCTTTATAAACATTTGCCAAATAAACAAAGCATTCACTGGTAGAGAAAGTTAGGATTGTTATGGGAAAGGCAATTTGTCTGACCTGGAGCATCTTTGGTGACTTGGGCTTAGTTCTACGGGTCCATTTCTTGCTGGGTACTTGGAGTGAAGTTGAGAAGGCAATATAAAGGCAGAAAGGGTAGCAGCCTGCAGGAGTGGCTGTATTCCCTGACCCAGATGGTTAGCACTGTTTGGAAGGGGTGTTCAGTCCTAAGGAAGACTCCCAGCCACTCTCAGGGTGGCTTTCTCTGGAAGCAAGTAGCCCCTTGACTACCCTCTGCTGTGACGCTAGATTTGGGTGTCTCCTTTGATCTTTGATGCTTCTTCTTGCACACCCAGCGCCTCTTTTCTTTCCCTTTAGCTTTGTATCTAGTCTCATGACTTCCCCCTCTGCTCTCACTTAAATTCCTTCACCTATTTTTGTCTCAGAAGGAAACCATCACTCACACAGTGTCTAGTGTCACAGTGGGAGAAGCTGGCTGGCTCCTCAGTTAGCCGCACAAGAAAACATCCCTGAGCCTGGCCATCTCAGAGAAGACTTCAGGTGCTGGCACAGGGCGCCACAGTGACTCACAGCAACAGTTCCCTGAGATGGGACTTACCCTAAGAGTTGGTTTCCCAAAGTACAATGCCATATGAAATTGCCACATCTCTTGTAGGCTGTCTCCATTCCTTGTAGGCAAATTAATGAAAGGGCAAACTATCAAATCATAGCTAGAAGAGTTAACTGTATCTTGCAGTAAGTCACGCTAGTCCTTGGTAGCCTGAGCCATGCATCTTGACACCGGGGATCCACCTACCACTGGCCTGCAGCCGAAAACAAAGGGCAGAGGAAATGAACCAGCTGGGTCAGGGCACGAAGGGACCTTCAGGTTCTCAGAACTTGCTTGGAAGGATAACATTAAAACAGAGGTGCTGATAGAGCAGAATGGCCATGGCGAACACCTCAATAATTTTTATTTTTCAAAATCCATTTATTTATCACTACTGCGTGTGTGAGTGCATGCTATTTGTATAAGGACAAACACACGTGTCACGGCATGCGTGTGGAGGTCAGAGGACAATGTTCAGAGGTCAGTTGTCTCCAACCATGTGAGTCCCAGGGACTGAGCTCATGTTACCAGATTTTTTTTTTTTATTTATTGAGGATTTCTGCCTCCTCCCTGCCACCACCTCCCATTTCCCTCCCCCTCCCCTGATTAAGTCCCTCTCCCTCATCAGCTTGAAGAGCCATCAGGGTTCCCTGACCTGTGGGAAGTCCAAGGACCGCCCACCTCCATCCAGGTTTAGTAAGTTGAGCATCCAAACCGCCCAGGCCCCCCCAAAGCCAGCAGGTGCAGTAGGATCAAAAACCCCTTGCCCTTGTTCTTGAGTTCTCAGTAGTCCTCATTGTCCGCTATGTTCAGCAAGTCCGGTTTTATCCCCTGCTTTTTCAGACTCAGGCCAGCTGGCCTTGGTGAATTCCCGAAAGAACATCCCCATTGTCTCAGTGTGTGGGTGTACCCCTCGCGGTCTACTCAGCAGTAAAAAACAAGGAATTCTTGAAGTTTGCGTACAAATGGATGGAAATAGAAAACACTATCCTGAGTGAGGTAAGCCAAACCCAAAAAGAGGAGCATGGGATGTACTCACTCATATTTGGTTTCTAGCCATAATTAAAGGACAGTGAGCTTATAATTCGCAATCCTAGAGAAGCTAAATAAGAAGGTGAATCCAAAGACAAACATCTAGGCATCCTCCTGAATATTAACCTTCATCAGGCGATGAAAGGAGACAGAAACAGAGACCCAATTTGGAGCACCGGACAGAAATCTCAAGGTCCAAATAATGTTACCAGATTTGGGGGTCATCACCTTTACCCACTGAGCCATCTTACATTCGCCCTAAAATAATTTTTCTTAGTGAGCAACTCATTTTCTGTCTGTTCTTTTCTGAATTTCCGCTCCTGTGTGAAATTTTTGATTTGGATGTCAAAGGTCACATGACTCGAGGTGGCATGATGATTTGAAGGGCAGAAGCCATTTGCTTCTTTACTATCTCCAAAGAGTAAAGGATATTATTTTTAACTTGACAAAATATTTTTTATCAAAATAATGGCGTCAAGCAACAATGTCAAAATGTCATGCCATAGCTTGGCGGATTCTAGGGTCTCAGACGGTGCCTGAGGTTATTATGTAAACTCAAAAATTAAAATACACCAGAGCCGGGAAGAAAAGCTAGGAAAAGAGCAATTGCTCTGACATTGCAGATGTGTGCTTCCTCTTCTTTCTTCCTTTGTTCCTTCCTTCTTTTCTATCTCCGTCTTTTTCTCTCTCACGAGCTTAAATGTTGAGGGTAATTTGAGGTTGGCCTATTTCACATATGCATTGTTAATAACGACAACTTTGGTTTGGTACTGAGAAGCTAAGGCTTTGTTTTTCCAGACTAGACTATGCCTTCTGATACTCATGTGTGCCTTCCATGAGCTTCTATTTCGTGGAGAAACAAGTTGAGATGGATTGACACAGGGTTCAGGACATAGCAGAATACAGAAGTTACTTTTTCCAGAACATGTTTTGACCAGAGCTTAATTCATTCCGGGGGGGGGGGGCACTGAAAATCGGCTCTTTACCTACAACGTGTATTTGACAACACTTTGGGTTTTAACGTGAACCTGTGCAATGCAGACACAACTAAATCTGGCAGCATATTGATGTCACTGAAAGTGTGTTTTATTCATAGAAATCACCATCTCCCCGGTTCCCAGTCAGAAGCCCATACACAGTAATTAAGCCATTATAAAAACACAATAGGACATAACATAATAGAGCCATCCTGCTGTCAAGGCACACTGAGTCGGGGAAGCGGGGGAGCGCAAAAGAACACAACTCATCCAATTTAGTCCTGCTGTGGAAATGTCACAAACCAGTACCCTCCAATGGGTAAGTAGGAGAAAAAGTAATTTCCACAGACAACTGGGCATTGAGTCTTTAATTTTCAGAAAATGGAAGCCCAGCCAGCAAGCTGACCAACCAATCCACCAACATTAGCCAATTACCAAAGAGTAGTCTGTGCTCAAGGGGTTTGCAGTCATATTGAGAAACAGGGCAAGAGCAAAAATGGACCACAGCAATAGCCCAAGAGATGCTACGGGAGATAGGATTAAGCAAACAACACCGAGGGGGCGTTCTGTGAAAGCAGAGGAAGCTGCTGTGTGGCTGTAGAAAGGCCGTGGACGTCTGTGTGAGAAGGCAAAGTGGAAGTTCTCTAGAGAAATAGAAAGGATAAGAGTAAAATATTGGGAAGCCAAACATTCAAGAAAACACATGCAAATATTGGAGAAACAGTTTCCAAAATAAACTGATAGTTAGATTATGAGTTATTGTTTTTGCTTTTTCGAGACAGGGTTTCTCTGTGTCTTTGGAGCCTGTCTTGGAACTACCTGGAACTAGCTCTTGTAGACCAGGCTGGTCTCGAACGCACAGAGATCCACCTGGCTCTGCCTCCCGAGTGCTGGGATTAAAGGCGTGCGCCACCACCGCCCGGCTATTGTTTTCCATATTGTTTTCCTTTTAAGAATAATACTCTGACGGTGTGTGGAATGAGGAGGTGGTAGGATGTCTCAGTGGGTAAGGTCGCTTGTTGCCAGGCTGGCAACCTGAGTGTAATTCAATTTGAAATCTCCATGGCGGAAGGATAGATCTAACTCCTCTGATCTCCACACATATACGATGACATGAGTGAGCCTTCACACACACACACGCGTGCGCACAAATGTAACAAACTTTTTAAAATAAAGTTTTTATAATACTAAATATGATATAAATAATATAATATGATACATTTTTTAAAAATTCACATGTAGAAGAGAAAAAAGACTGGAAAGAAATATATCAAATTTTATACATTAAAATAGTCACACATTTTAATATAATATATATAGATACACAAACATACATGTGCATACATCTTCCAGTAGGATAGATTGAAACTAGGCCCTCATACATGCTAGGCAAGTCCTTTCCCCCAGTCAAACTTGTAGAAGTTTTTCAAGTGAATATTGAGAATGTAGTAATTTTATTTTTCCTTTTGACACTTTAGGTGTTCTAATTCTAAAGTAAATAATAATACCTAAACAATGATGCAACAAACAAAACCCACACAAACAAACTTAAAAGGCACTTTTTAATGACACCAGATATAAATTTGTATCATACCATTATTCATCTATAGATTTTTGGACAGAGTGTTTTAAGATTTGTCCTGTGTTGTCTGCGCAAACTCAGTTGTGTTCCTGAAAACTGAAGTCTTGCTTACCAATGAGGTTGCGTTTTTATTCTCTCACTAGTTAGCTAAAGCTAAATAAGGTCATAAGGGTGGGGCCCTAATCTAGTGATGCCCTGGAAACAGAAGAGGCCCTAGAGATGAGCACAACAGGGCATGGCCCAGAGGGACACAGAAGGCAACAGTTCGCAAACTAAGGGGGAAATAACTAAGCCTGCCAACATTTTGATTTTCTAGCCTCTGGAACTTTGAGAAAATGTTTCCTTTGTTTAAGCAACTCAGTTTCTGGTATTTTGTTATAGTGGTGCTAGCAGACACTGTTTTTGCCCATAAATTTTTGGCCAAAATATTAAGCTAAAATAATTCATGGTGTTTGTGTACTAGAATGAACTGCTCATTCCATTGATGTCTCTTATTTTTATCATTGGAGTACCAGCCATGGGAAGACCATGGGCTGTCACGCGCAGAAGCAGTGGGTGCAAGAGAGACCATGGAGGACCTCCGTGTTAATCAGGAGGTTTTTCTCTTTCTTTTTAATTTTTTTGTATGTTAGGCTGTTTTGTTTGTTTGTTTGTTTGTGGCTATGACAAGTATTTGAGAGAAGATTTATTTTGGCTTGTAATTTCAAAAACTTCAGTCCATAGTACATGACTCCACTGTTTCTCGATCTGTGGCGAAGCAGTCCACGATGGCGGAGGACAGGGTGGGGCAGAGGGGTTCACTCCATAACAGCCAGGAAGTAAAAAGAGCAAGAGGCCTGGAAGCGATATAACTTCCACATAACATCCCCAGTGATTATCTGTTACGTCACACCTAGTATTCCTTTCAGTAGGAGTTTGTCAATGAATTTGTCCACTGATGGAAGTACGTTTATCTTCCAATCAATCACCTTCAATGATTGGATCCATCTGTTGGGGGGGAACCAAACATGCAACACATGAGCCCTTCTGGGACCCTTCATATATAAACCATCAGCCTGCCCCCCCATCCAGGGCTGAGTACTGCTGGTCCCCAAAAGGATGGTACAGGGAGAATATCCTGTGTACTTCCGAGGGTCTCATCAAGACTTCCTTCGGGGTGATGACTTGCTCTCTAGCTTCTGAGCTTGGGTTTGACTGGCAGCCCTTTCCTGCCTGCCCTTCTTGAAAACTGCCCCCACTGAGGCCATTCTTCCACCCAGGAGCACTGCCCACTGGCAGGAAGCTGTGCATCATGATGGAGTTGTGAACGCAGTTAAGATTTTACCTCCTGACCCGCGTGTCATTTCTGGAAGGCCAGCTCAGCTTCCGAGCCTTAAGTACAACAAGCTGAGGCCTTTGCTGAATCCAGGGTATAAATTTTACCCTCAGACTCTTCCTTCTTTCTCCGAGTTTGTGCCCTAAGAAATCTCTTGTTTCCTAGTCTACATTTCCAGAGTTTCTAGAGACCCAACTGCAAAATATCTCAATTTACCCTTATGGCCTCTTCTTGTCAAAGAAAATGTATTTCTTATCTATGCCCTCTGAAGGCTATCTGTCACCAAAGCTTATACCTGACATTTTGTGGAACACCCCCAAGTTAGCTCAAGAGTTTCATCGAAGCAGGGCTGGGGGACTGAGACTATCATCTCACCACGTGGGAGGATCGGGTGTTCAAGGACATCCTTGGCTATATAGTGAGTAAGAAGGCAGCCTGGGCTACATGAAACACTACCTCACAAAACCAAGAAAACAAACAAAAACACCAAACTTAAGGCTGACAGGGAAATTTTGTTTATCTCTGACTTGATTTCCTACCGAAACTGCCTTTATTTGCCCTTCTCACTGGTGTGCTCCGCCCTCAGTTAGCTACGTGTGTTTGGAACAACAGCATAGGCATGCTTCATGTGGCCCTAAGCAAGAGCTTTATCTTAGCACTTTACAATATAGAATGTCAACTCTGGAAAGCCCATCATAAATAATACCGTTTAAGAATGACTGTATTGTGACTTGGTTAGATTAACACTGGGTATCAGAGAGATTGCATGGGGACAAAAAGCAGGCCCACAGCTCCTTACAACAACCAGGACTGAATAAGAGGAGTGCAGGGGTTAGCTCTGGGTATCACATGAAGGTGTAGGGTGGGGACCTCAGCATCCTTAATGTTTCCATTCCCTCCCTTTAGAAGACAGACCTGGCTCAAGGCAGGACTTATCCAAGGCTGTATGGCAGCAGGACTTCCAACTGGAATCTGTAGATCCCACTGACCAGCCTGGTCTTTGTCGTGGCAAGCATTGTATTTAATTTCAGTCTCTGAATCCTGTCTGTTCCATCCCTGGTCTGCTCATAGGTTTGGAATCACATTCAAGCCCCCACTCCTTCTACCTGTATTGTTGTGTGTGAGCATGATTCCTGGGGCCAAATCTGCAGAATTAGTTTCTGCTTCCTTCATGTCTAGCTTACACAATGTCCTCCCAAAGATGGCACTGCTTCACCTGTGAGTAAAGTTTCTGCATTTATTTCTGTTCATGCGCAACTGTGCCACTTACATAAGCACTGCCATTGCATGGCTATAGGGACTTAGTGCATGGGATGATGGGATGGGGATTGTGTGTATATATATATATATATATATTGCACAGGGTTTCTCTGTGTAACAGCTCTGGTTGTTCTGAAACTCACTCTATAGACCAGGTTGGCCTCAAACTCACAGAGATCCTCCTGCCTCTGCTTCCCTAGTGCAGGGATTAAAGGCATGCACAACCACCGCCCAGCAAGATTGTAGATTTTAAGACGAGGCCCCTACTCTGCACAGTGAGCTCAGCCTAGGCACATAAGACCTTGAAAAGGTAAGACGAGGAGGCAGAAAGTTCAGGTTGTCACAGTGACAGAGAAGAAGCAGCTTGAGTCATGTGAAAGGCTTGGCCTGCAGATAGAAGCCAGCAAGGAAACAGGGACCTCAATCCCACAAACACAAGTCTGAAATCCATCAACAGACTGAAAAACCAGGTTCTCCCCTGGAGGCCACAGGAAGAAACAACCTCCCGACACCTGGATTTTGGTCAGGTGAAATTTTCACGGGCTTCTGACTTTCAAAAACATGATTGAGAAGTGTGTTCTATTTTAAACCATTGTTCATATGATGGATGACTTGCAGTAGAAAATGGACCCACAAGCCAACAGGATTGTTCTCTAGTTGCCTACCCCTTCTGTCCCAGAAACCAGTGAGCCCTTTCCTTCACTCAAATGTACTTTAGCTGATGTGTTGCTAGGAAACTAGCCACATTTGCTTCAGCCCCTTCCATACAGCACTCCCCGGTCTTCCGAACCTTATTCCCTTCTCGTATTTACACTTTTCTCCGTGAGAGAAAATGAGATGACACGGGTAACATGGGCCACGGCGAAAGCTAAAGGAAACAGAATACACAATGAGGGGATACCAATAGAAGGTAAAGATGGGTGCGTATTTGCGGTGTGGGAAAAGTGTACTAGGATGGAGGAGTGGGTGTGGCGGTGCCATGCCAACCCTGGCATTGAGAGAAAAGCCTGTGTATGTGCATGGGGGCCGTGTGGAAGATGACAGGGTGGAGAGAATCCTTAGCTCTTCCTAGGAACTCATATAAGACCCCACAGAACCTCCCCTCGGCCTTGAGGATTGTGCTCGACCCCACGTCACAGCAATCATTCTCATAACAGGAAGATTAGCAGTGGACCCAGCTCAGGGCAGGACACCTGCTACTGACTGGGCACATGGAGTGCCAGCTCTGAGGGCCTCCACCCCTCGGCTTAACCAGCCCAAAGCAAGATGGCAGGGGGACACTCAGCTAGACAATGATGGCCCAGACAAGGGACAGCATTCCCACAGCCTTCTTAAACATCACCAGGTAGGGAGAGGAACGTGGCGGAGCAGACACACTGAACAATCTGCGTATGTAGCTGCTTATTGTTAGGGTTTGGCATGCTGCCAGGTATTCATATTTCTTCGTTGTCAGCAGTTTAGTCCGGGACAATAGGGAAAGAAGTTCTTTCAGCTGCTTCTAAACTTTTGGCACGGAGAAGAATAGCTTTTGAAGTTGAACTTGAATGGTCTCCTTACCTTATTTGCCCTGACCCTGAGCTGCACTGGGCTAGCTAGCAAGGAATCTAGAACACGGGCATGGAAACTCCGTGTTTACGAGATGAGAGCGGAGCGTCCAGTCTCCCTGAGTCACGGCCTGGAGTGGTGATTTAGTCTGGTGTGGGAGCGGAGCGTTCTGTCAACGTGAGAACCACCTTCTCAAATTGGGAATTTTAGCCAAACTCGCAAGCCCCAGTCTCAGCCTTGAGAGTTTATTTGCTCTTGGAAAAATGTCTGGATCTTTTTTTTTTTTCCTGTAAGAAGGGAAGAAAAAGCTAAGCATAGAGATGACAGGTTTACTTGGATATGAATTCGCTGTTGGAATTTTTTTTCTGAGTTTAGTGCCAAAAAGTTCTGCAATTTGCTGAATAAATGTTCCTGAAATTAGACAGGGGTAGATAATTGAAAGCAAACTGCTTGGGTTATTTAGCAGTGGTGGTACTGCCCTTCTGGGAACATGGGTCCCTCCCTTCTGAGCCAAAACTGCTGGGCAAGTTGATGATTCTGAGCACAGCTGTTCAAATCTCTCGTTCCCAGTGTTGCTGAGGTGCCTTCACGTCTAGGCAGTCAAGGGGTTTCCTTCTATTTGTGGTAAGATGGGCAAGGGTTTATGTTGATGGTGTCACTCGGTGCTTTTTCTGTGACTCTCAAAAACCCTATACAGAACTGAAGAGTTACATGGCCCCAAAGAGAGGCGTGCATAGCTAGCAAAAACAACCAAAACCATGTCTGTGTCACAGCCAGCTTTGCATCTTGGAACGAGCTCTCTGGAGGCTGGAGACATGTCTCAGTTGTTAAGGGTACTTACTGCTCTTGCAGAGGACACTGTTCCTGTACCCAGCACCCATCTGGAGTTTACAATTGCCTGTAACCAGTTCCAGAAGATGCAGTGGCTTCTTCTGTACTCTTGAGCTCCTGCATGTACATGATACACATAAACTTGGGCTCACATAATTATTATTTTATTATTAATATTAATAATTTATTAAAATTAATGAAATAATATTATAATAAAATTGTTAAACAGTAATAATGATGATAATTATTATTAATAATAATACTAATAGGAATAATAATTTTCTAAAAGAAGAAAAAATAAATGAGCTCTCTGGAGTTTCCTATTCTGGCCTTTGTGCATTCTGATCCATGACTGTCTTACCATCTGGCTTCTTCCTAGTTTTGATTGGTATCAGCATCTTGCAGGTGTTATCTAGACACCAAGGAAAGGCCATGAAATTATATTTCATCACAGAAAATGGCTTCTCTATAAAGCCTTTACAGAACATGACTCTCTCAATCAAATAGGCACAACTCTAATTCTTAACTCTACTTGTTCATTTGCATAAAGGTGGGCTAAACTGGGACTTTATACCATCATTAATTAACACTAAAAACCTTGCTTGGTAGCCAAGTAACACCAGCTCTAATTAAAGGCCCTGGGATAAATGGTAACCAGTCACATCAGGAAGAGCATAGGGAAGGTGACCTCCCTTGAGATGCCAGCTTCTTCCTTGTGGTCTACCTGTATCACAGCCTCTGAGTTTAAAAGACCGCTTTCTGGACTATGGTACCAGGCTTCCCTCCAACAGCGTCTTATGGTATAGACAGTTAATGGCTCCACATTGCTGTAGGGGCTAGAACAGGATCCATACTGATCTCCAAGGAAGGGGAGGCTTTCTGATCATGTATTGTGAGCAAGAAACACCATGAGGGAAGTTCCAGCCACTGACAGCAGGCTGGCTGTGATGAGGCAGCAGCCCCCAGCAGATAATCTTCCCTCAGACGCTCCTGACTGACGTAGTAATGATGGCTGAGAGTGGAATAAGCCAGTCGATGAATTTCTTCTTTGAACTTCTCGGGGAAGTGGTTCTGAGACTTTGAAAATCTTCAAAGACCTCAGCCCATGAAATCAATAGTTGATTTTTTTCCCTCCTCTGTTGCCAGAATTAACGCAAGGATTCAGCTGAGAGAGGAGTCAGAAAATTCTCCTAACAAAGACCACAGTGCAAGGGTGCGTGAGACGGGACAGACAGAGTCTGTTCTGAGAGTGCCGGACCAACGAGGATCAACCTTGGTTATGTCTGTGGAATCAGGGGCAGCGGGGGGCGGGGGGGATGACAGAGCGGGCTTTTGGGGTTAGGGGCAGAGAAAGAAAGAAAAGGACCGGATAAAAGACTGTCACGTGGAAGTTGGGAGCAATAACTGAACTGCTTTATCTCTGTGCATGTCCTGAATGCTACTTTTGAAGCCACAGCGGCGATACTAAAGACATACTACTTGGTCGGTCCTTAGAGGGTATCAGATATTATGAGTTTGCATAAAGTATTGTGACTTAAAACTCTCCCTATACATTCTGTGTGATTTGGTCAACAGCCCCTTCTCCTTTTAAGAAGAGAACATAGACTTGGAGAAGTCAGCAAACTTGCTCAAGAAACCCCATTTCACTACCACAAGAATTGGGAGGAAAATTTGGGTCTCCCTAACTCTAATATCTCCCTTTGAATGACCTTTTGTCCCCTTGATCTCTTGTTTTTGTTTGTGAGACCCAAAGAAGAATCTGATGGACCCAGATTCTGGAAGAGTCTAACACACTTGGGGGGAATTCTTATGCTTCTGGTTTTCAGAGTCCTCAGTTTTATACCGCAAAGTGAGCATAGGCTGCTTCCAGCTGTCAGGCTCTAGGGAGGAGGTTGTTCCATTCAGTCTTCTGCTAGGGCTGGGAGACTGCTGAGCTCTGCTCAATGAGAGGTTTGGATGCTCCTCTCTCTGTTATGATGGTTCCTTCATCCATCTGCCCCCATTGGCACTTGAATTGCTAATAGGAAACCCAAAGGGAAACCTTGCTTCCAGACAGAGGAAATGCATGGTCCTTGAGTCAGTGGAATACTGAGAACAGGAACGAGATGTAGCCAAGATGGGACCGTGTTTGCCTGGGAATCGCCGAGCCCAAGGCCTGCTGTCTTTGTGGGTGGATTATGGATTGTCATCCTCCTGCGTGATGTCAGCTAAACCTGTGACAATACAGGGTAAACAGTTGACTAAGACACATTTGGGATGAGAAGATTCAGCTCCCAGACAGCACCCAGCTGTGGCTATGACTTCTGAAGGCAAAGAGGTCACTGCTTTTGATATTGGACCCCTGAACCCGTCCACCTCATCTCCTCACCCACTGTAGGAAGAGCTGCATAGTAGACTCTGACCACTGCGCTTTGGCAGCGTGTTGCAGCGAGATCATGTTGGGTCTTGTAACTGCTACAGAACTATTCACAAGGCAGTCTGTTGCTAGGAGTGAATGGGCAGTGTGGCCTGTTCCCTTTGGGTTGCTGATAAGGATGCCAAGCAGACAAGAAACCCGAAGACTCTAGGTCATCTTTTGACTGAGGTGTCAGGAGTGACAGATTTCCCCTGCTTTTCACTGGAAGAGACTGGACTGGATATTTCTTTCTCTCTTTTATCTTTCTCTCTTCCCTCTTCCTTCCTTCCTTCCTTCCTTCCTTCCTTCCTTCCTTCCTTCCTTCCTTCCTTTCTCTCTTCTTCTCTTTCTTTCTTCCTTCTTCCCACTCCATTCCCTTCTTATTTCTCTTTCTTGTTTTTATTCTTTTCTTTTTTGTGGTGCTGGGATTCGAACCGTCCACGGACTCCTACGTTCTACTATCTCCTCTTATTACATTCTTTTTTTACTTGAATTAAAAAAATCAAGGGATCCCAAGTAGCTTTTTGTTCTGAATATCTCTGTCTGGTTAAGGCTGTGCACCCCATTTCTTCATCCCCATCACTCTACTACTTGTTTGAACCCTTCTATCCCCAGTGTTCTTCTCTGTACTTTCCTTTCGATTATATTTGACTATACCTCTTCTCTAAACGCATCTTTCCTGTCAATGGCCTGTTTATAGTTTTCTGCTTTCCACGTGTACTACATGTTAAATATACAGAAGATTTGAATCTAGGACCTTTATATGAGAGGGAGCATGTGACATTTTTCTTTTGGGGTCTGGGTGACCTCACTCAGTACAATTCTTTTTAGTTTTATATTTTACCTGAACACTTTATATAATTTCACTTTTCTTTATGGCTGAGTAAAATTCCATGTGTTTATGTATCACATCTTCATTATCCAGTCATCTGTTGATGGACATCTTTATCAGTCCCATTTCTGAGCTATTGCATATACAGCAAGAATGAGCATGTCTGTAGTAAGATCTAAAGTCCTTTGGGTATATGCCCAAGGATGATATAATTGGGTCACATGACCTTTCTAGTCCTAAAGTCCCCCCCCCCCCAGTTTTTCCAGACAAGGTTTCTCTCTATATCTTTGGAACCTGTCCTGGAACTTGCTCTGTATACCAGTCTGGCCTTGAACTCACAGAGATCCACCTGCCTCTGCCTCCCAAGTGGTGGGATTAAAGGTATACACCACCACTGCCCAGTTATTCCTAAATTTTTGGAATTTAGAAGCCTGCAGACTGATTTTCCCAGTGGCTGTCCTATTTTGTACCCCAACCAACAGGCCATAGCGGGTCCCTTTCATCACCTCATCTACGCTGACAGTTGTACTCTTCATGATAGCTGCTCCGACTGGAGAGAGATGGCAGCTTTCGTCAGCATTACTTTGTCGCTAAGGGCATTGAATAGTTTCTGAAGTATTCACTGGCCATTTGTGTTTCTTGTTTTGTGAACACCCTCTTCAGTTCCATATCCATTTTTAAAATTGGGTTGTCTGGGTTTTTTTATGTTTAGCTTTCTTTTTAGTTCTTAGTGAATTCTGGACGAATCTTCTGTCAGATGTATAGCTGGCAGAGATTTTTTTTCTCATTCTGTGAACTTTTTCTTTACTTAATTGACTCTTTTATTTTCTGTACATAGAAGCTTTTTAGTTTTGTGAGATTCTATTGGTTGGTCGCTGGTCTTATTTCTCCAGTTATTGAGTCCTATTTAGAAAGTCTTCACCCATAAATCTAAGTTTAAGCATGTCCTCTATGTTATTTTTAGAATTTTTTTAATTCTAATTTTTTAAACTGGGTCTTATATTGGGGTCCATGATCCATTTGGAGCTGAGTTCTGTGTAAAATTAGAGATGAGGATTTAGTATCATCTTCCTGCATGTTGAAATCCAGGTTTCTCAGCTTCACTAGTTGAAGATCTGCCTTTTATTCCATGTGTATTTTGACATCTTCGTCAAAGACTGGGTATTTGTAGTTATGCAGGGTGATATCTAGTTCCTTTAATCTATTTCATTGATCTAATGCCTGTTTTAGGTTAGT
Source organism: Microtus ochrogaster (assembly GCF_000317375.1). Taxonomy (NCBI): domain Eukaryota; kingdom Metazoa; phylum Chordata; class Mammalia; order Rodentia; family Cricetidae; genus Microtus; species Microtus ochrogaster. The sequence goes on from NC_022009.1 coordinate 102,535,711, forward strand.
ATTTTTATGTACTTGCATTTTGATTATGACTTGTCACTTCATGTCACTTGTGGAGTTTTCCAGATGTGGACTAATCAATTTGTCCACAAATTTTACACATTCTGTATTTGGGACATTTCAAATGTCATATATTCAGGGTAGGGATGTTCAATCTGCAGAACAGAAAAGCAGCATGGAACAAGTTTTAATACAGGCTAAGACTGCAAAGCAGGCTCTGTGGCTTCTGTGTCAAGGATGCAATAAACACATTGGAGCTCTGTGGGTATCCTGGCATCTGACTGAGGTAGACCCCACAAGATGGAGTTAAAATCCCATGAGGGTGAGCGGTGAGAACAGAGATGAGAGAGTGGAGAGAGAGGTTGTCATACACGAGACTGAGAAGCCATTGATGATTGGTGTAGCCCGTCAGGCCACTGTCGTGTGGCGAAGGAAACTGCTTGCTTCCTGGCAACCAGGCAGCAGAAAAGAGAAAGATGGGGTCCCGTTTTCCACTTTAAGGTTATATCCCGATGTCCTACCTCCACCCCACTAAGCTCCACCTCCTGGTGGTTTCACTGCTTGTCAGCAGTGTCCACATTGGGCACCAAGCCTTTAACATTTGGGCCTTTGGGGGCTCATTTAACCAAACCACAGAATCTACAATTTTGAATCAAAAGTAACATACCCTGCTCCCTTTCCGTCTTTTTATGAAACTTGACAGTTTGATAGGAAACCCTTTTAAAAGATGTTCCAGAATCTCCTAGCCATTCATATAGGGAATCTTGTCCATGATTTGATCTCATATTGGAATTTTCTATGGTTCCTAGAGATTCCCAGGGCTTAGGTGAGCTGGGGCCACCCACCTTTCTCTGCATATACAGAGCTGACCTTGCTCTGTCTGATGCCTTCTGCCATGCTTGCCCTCAACATCACACGCCTTACCAGCTTTATCTGTAGCTCCTATAGCTCAGCTTTCAGTGTACATTATCATCTTGCAACAACACTGTGAGATGCCCAATGTTGAGTTCAAGACATTTGGAGAACTCCATTCTCATAGACCAATTAATCACCACTGCAGACTTGGGGACATGTTGTGCTACTCCCGACAGAGAGCACAGGGCTTCGGTGTGCAGTCATCAATCGCTACATACTTACAGACTTGAAAGTGGAGCTGGGATTGGAACCCACAATCTAGTCCCAGCCCTGCTTCCTTGGCAGCAAGAAGTACTGTATGGTGGGTCAGGATTGAGCAAGGAGATTGCTCTAGCGCTTCACCACCACAAAGCAAGATGGGCGCTTTTGTCTACACTGCCACCAGTACTTCTTACCTAGTAGAGAGAACAGCAAGGAACAGTACCCAAGAAGCCACAAAACCCTGCAGAATAGTTTGCAATGAGCAAGGAAACTAGAGATGTGCTGAGCTCAGGCCAAGCCTTCCATTTCCACACACTTGCTTCGTGGCCTGAGAGTCAGTTCTCGGTGCTTCTAAGAGAAAATGCATTCTGTCCTACAATGAATAACGGTGGTAGTAGTTAGCTGTGCAGTTAATAATAAACTACAATAACAATGACAGCTACCTGCCCGTCAAATGCTACTGTTAGCTTTTTATGCATATCTAGCTCCCCAGGCTTCACATCTACCAAGAGAACATACAGATTTTCCTCCCTATGGGTTGAGGAAACTAAGGCCAATGGCATCAGGGAGAATTTCTGAGCGCTCATGCCTAGAAAGTTGCAGAGCCATGACCAAAGCTCTGGTGGTCTTGCTGTAGTGTTTGGGGCATCCTATGTTCCCACAGGGCAGGCAACTTCCTCCCTTTCCAGACACCCCATACACGTTGGGGCTCTATGTGGCCTTCACCCACTTCCTGCCCTTTCTCTCTTCTTTTTTCTCTCCTGTCTTGCTCTATGATCTTTCCTCAACCTTACTTTCTTCCTTCAGTCCTCAGGTATCCCCTGTTGCCTCAACCTCGGTGGCTTAAAGCCTGGCTCCAGGTACTGGGACCCTCCCTGACTTCCTCCGGCACATGCGCACTCTCCGGGTATCTACAGCTGCTCCCAAGCACAGCATACGGGCTGCAGCAAGGCCGGAGTCGCCACCTTGCTATCAATTAAGCCCGTGTATCATAATTGTACATTTCTTCTCCACTGAAAGCGGAATGATGAAGCTAATAGGATTCATGCTGGGAACAGATGTTCTTCCGTCGGCCCAGATGCTCCGTGTGGCACCGAGCTGCTGGTGCTCATCACCAGTGAGATTCTTTTGTACTCTCATCTGAAGTGTTTCTGGGTTGAAGGGTTCTTGGTAGGGCTGAAAAATCATGCTGTCCTTCCATCGAGAACTGGGCGCCAGTCTTGAGGGGGTGTGAAGTCGCCATCCTGGGCACTTTGCAATCCATCTGCTTCAGCGGGACACAATCCCGTTCCTATTTGAAAACTGTCTTGGTTCGCATTTTATAATTAAGCATTCAGATGCTTGCTTCTCTGGTTGTTTCCCTCTCCAGTTAATCTGGCAGCGAACAGTTCTATTTTCCACTTTATTTTCTCATCTGTCTCTACTTGGAATACATGGGAGCCCTTCCCCCGTCAAGGAACTTTAAAGACTGTGAGTGTATCATTTATTCAATTAATATTCACTGTGTGCCTTCTTTAAATTTTTTTAAAAGATTTAGCTATTTTGTTTTATATGTGTGTGTATTATGTTTGGCCTGCATGTAGGTGCCATGTGTGTGCCTGGGGCCACACACCAGGTAGAGGTCCGAAAAGAGTCTCAGATTCCCTGGAACTGGAGTTATGGTGGCTGCGAGTCACCATGTAGGATCTAGTGATCCTACTTTGGTCCTCTGCATGGGCAGCAAGTGCTCCAAAGGCTGAGCTAGCCTTCATCCATTTAGCATGTGCCTTCTGTGTGTAAAGATTTTCATTTTAATGGGACTCATGTTCAGGTCAAGGGAGACAGAAAGAAGTTACTAAACAATCTTGCTACTCCTCAGGGGAGTATAACAGGGGGAGGCGGTGGACAAGATTCTAGGAGAGACAGAGAGACTAAGGGTATGGCCTTGCATAAGGTAGTCAAGGTATGTCTTCCTGATGGGAAGCCATGATGGGAGAAAAACATTCTAGAAAGAAGAACTAACAAGTGTACTGTCTCTGAAGCAGGGAATTATTGGGAAGTTAGAGACTCAAGACAAAGGCCTCCGAGTCTGGGTTTGCTCAGTTCAAGAAAGAAGGCATAATGCTGTGTGGTCACAGAAACGGACAGGGGTCAGTTGCTGCAAGGGTCTCGGGGTTCCTTCTCCTCCAGGAAAAGCAAGTCAGTAAAGGAAAATCTGACTCCAAATATCCCCTGCGCTTTGGTCTTGAACTAGGGATCCTTCCTGGACCAATGGGTCCCACTAGTTTGTCGGATTTCCTTTGTCTTTGGCTACACTTTCTCCTAAGGTCTAAGATGGAGACAGACACTTAGACTTCCACATATAGACTGTAAATTGTTTTTTGTGAATTCGGCCTGCAGACTCAGTGTGGGCTGAAATGGACCACAAACGTAGCTGGCATCTCAAGTCACCACGCAGAGAGGGGCATTAGTACCAGACTCTCCTTAGTCCTGTCTCAGTGCTGTGTGGTCTGGAGAAAGAGCTTATGGCTTGCCTCGCATATTCCAGAGATGAATATGCATTAGCCTGTATTCTGTTTTTGGAGTCAGGGTCTCACCATTTGGTGCAGGTTAGCCTAGAACTTGCTATGTAGATCAAGCTGGCCTCTGACTCAGAGATCTGCCCTCCTCTGCTTCCGAAGTACTGGAATTCACTGTGGGCTCCACCATACCCAGCTTTCAGTGAACTCTCTAACGATCCAACACCATTCTCTTCATGGTCATGACTGCACAATCATCTCCCCCTTAATGCTTTCCTTCCTGACTTACAGGTCAAGACTTCCTGAGAGAGCTTTGGTTCAGGTCCATCATGTGTTGTCTTGTATAGTGTTGTAGGTTTGCTCGTTTTTAAAAAAACTTATTTTATTATATGTGTGTGGGTATGTGTATCTTAATGCAGGTTCCCACAGAGTCTAGAGGTCTCAAATCCCCTGGCGTTGGAACTGTAGGTGGTCATGCGTCACCTAATACTGGGGCTGAGAATCGAACTCAGGTCCTTTGGAAGAATGTTAAATGCTCATATCACAGAGCCATCTCTCCATCCTGGCTTGCTTTCCCCATATTCTCATTTGCATCCAAACCTTTCCATCATGCAAACAAGGTTCCCCAGAGACAGTGACTCCTCTCCTCTAAAGTTCAAGACTCCCCGGGGTCATTTATAGATGACTGATGTCATTCTGTCATTGTCTAATACCCTAATAATCAATAGCAGATACTCTTGAACACTTACTTGGTCTTAGGTACTGTCCTAAGCCCTTATTTTAAAAAGATCTACTCTCATAACAAACCTTGAAGCCATCTTTCCCATTTACTCGTGGAGAAATGAAGAATTAGAAAGCAAAAGTATTGCCTTAGGCAGGCGGATCTCTCTGAATCTGAGACCAGCCTGGTCTGCAGAGTGAATTCCAGGACAGTCAATGTGGGTGCACAGAGAAACCCTGTCATAAACAAACAAACAACGAATGAAAACATAGCATAACACACACAGCTAAATAGTGGTAGATCTGTGATCGGAAGCCAGATCTTTCAGACTCTAGGGCACAAGAGTTTTGATCATTCTATGCTCAGTCGGTGTGCCTGTCAGCTGTGCCTGAGAGCTTTTTACCTGGAAGGAACTTGTTCTGTGTTATTCCTCTGATGTAAATAAAGCACAGTTACAACCATGGGCTAGTTGCTTGATAAGGTTTATGATGATACTTATCTTTCAAGATAGACTGAGCAAGCAGGAGGCATGAATAAAACCACAGAGCTGGAATATTTGCTTTATCGTTTGATGAGTAGCAGGGCACTTCTTTATTTATTAACCTGGAAAATATGGGCCATTATAACTCTTGTATAGCTTGTAATGAGGGTAAGGCGAGAGACAGTATGTATAGTATAGAGTGCCTCCTTTAGAGTATTCACCTAAAGATATTATTATTACCTGCTATTCAAAGATGAAGTTCTACCAAAAGGAGCAACATGAGTTGGGTTCTCTATTGAAGAAACACAACTAAGTAGGGATTCAGTCATCAAAGGCTCTGTGTTCCATGGTTCTGTTCACGTGGAATGACCAGAACAGAAACCTGTACCAATAGGAAGTCATGGAGTAGTTGGTTGGAGGGAGGAAGTTTATGGGGAACAGGAAGAGAGTAAGATGGGGATGCAGTTCGGGCAGTGAAGTGATAAAAAGTTCTGATAATTCTGTTTGTAGTGATGGTTGCACAATGTTGTGAATGTATTAACCATTGAATCATATTTCAGTAATCTTGTTTGGAGAGTAACAGATTTCACTGTGGTCTTTTTCACACACACTTTGTTTGGGTCAACCTTCCTCTCGGCTCTCACATCTCTTCCCTACCTCTTGCTCACTCCTGCCCCTGGTGTCAAACACTCAGGATCGTTGTGTGCTAATCCCAGATGCACACGAGCGTGTCTCCTTCCATCTCTCATGTATGCTGTTGTTCCCAAGTCGTAGACTTTGAAGGTGAGTGAACCGTTGGGTGCTGGGATTTTGTCTCCCTAGAGCTTTTGTTGAAAGCGAGTTTCTGATGCATGCTGTGAGAAAAGAGCGAACACCGCGCAGTCTGTCAAGTTAAACTGTGTGTATCTCCAAACAACACGAACTCTTTGCTCTGTGAAAATACTCAGGAGAAAGTACTGATTTTGTCGTTGTTGTTGTTACAAATCTAAAGGCAAAGCAAACCCAGTAAGAAAAGTGAGACAGGCAAAAAAAAAATGCAGAAATCCAGGAACAAGGTTGCCTGCAAGTCTATCCAGCTCTGCCTCACGTCAGCAAAGCACGCGCAGGAGCTGTCTGTGGTCCGAATGAGGGATCTACCACACCTGTGGCTACTCCATGAGGAAGGGATTTAATCTTGCTCTGTTGGCCCCAGATGTCTGAACGTTTATGAACTGAGGCACAAAGAGACAATGTGACTAAGTGGCTTCTGTGAAGTAAGCCATGGTGTCCATGACTCAATTTCCTGATCTAGTCAATAGCTCCAGGCACGGATTTCCCAGTGTGGAAGAGCCATCAGATTACGAGAGTATGAGAAGATGGAGACCTAATGGGGCCATAGATATGATTTGCTAACACTGTACGGAAAGGCCCGTCTAGTGTTAAGGACCTTCAAGAATATCCCTAACTGGAAAGTCATAAACTGTATCATATCGAGGTTCTTCTTTTATAGTTTGCTTGCCGTCCCAGATCTGGGTAGTGAGTGACTACTGGGTTATGTTTTTTGATTAATCCGATCATGCATCAGAAACTGGGGAAAGTTGGAATGGCTAGTTTAATATCCATTTTGGGTAGTCATCTCTTTGTACAGCTGTGGCAATGATTGCTCATGCCCTCTTTTTTTGCTATGCTCCTCAATTTCCATCTTCACCTCTATTATGATCATGGAGTCTCTACACTATTCATCCCATGTTTTCTGAAAGCCCTGGTGGTGCTGGAGAGGGGGACTAAGTAGAATATGACATGTGAATTGCCACTGGAGCCCATGGACGGTGTGGTGCTGGTCATGGCCAGGATAGCGAAGTTTCTCAAGTTGGCACTTCCCACCTCTCACTGCACATCAGCATCACTGGGAGGTTTTTTGTTTTGTTTTTTTTTTTAATTCTATATGTTCAGGACATAGAATTAGAATTTCATTATCTGAGATGGGACTCTTTGACTTTGGGAAACCTGCATCTCTATGCAGCAGCAGCACCAACTCTGAACACTGAACATGCATGTTGTATTGCACATGCTGCCGTGACTGAAACAGCTCTGCTCAGCTTTGAGACTATCATACATTATGAATTATGGTGTTTTTACTATATATACATAAAACATAAGTTTTATGATCTTATAGAAATGTATTGTGTCATTAAAAAAACAAAGACTTTCGTAATTTCACATCCTCATTCCTCAGCATTTAAGCGTTAAGTATTAAATTAGTCTCTTGGGGGGTTGTATGTTGAATGCTTGATTTTAAAAATTACTGTTTGAGTTGTTATATTGGTCTGGGTTCTCTAGAGGAACAGAATTTATAGAGTGACTCATCTATCTATCATCTATCTATCTATCTATCTATCTATCTATCTATCTATCTATCTATCATGTCTATCTATCTATCATGTCTATCTATCTATCATGTCTATCTATCTATCTATCTATCTATCTATCTATCTATCTATCTATCTATCTATCTATCTACCTATGGAATTTATTAGAATGGCTTAGAGGCTGTGGTCCTGCTAGTCCAACAATGGCTATGTACCATCAGAAAGTCCAATAATCCAGTTGTTGTTCAGAATTTGAGGCTGGATGTCTCACATGGATTTTGGTAGATGGAATCCTGAAGAAGTTGGTTGTGATGTCAGTGTTGCTAGTGAGGGCAAAAGCAAGTAGGCAAAAAAGAGAAAAATCTTCCTTTTTCCTATGTCTTTATATAGGCTGCCAGCAGAAGTTGTGGCCCAGATTAAAGGTGGATCTTCCTACCTCGAAGATCTGGATTAGAAGTAGGTCTTCTCATTTAAAAAGATTTAATTAAAAAAAAAAATCTCTCACAAGTGTGCCCAGCCATTTGGGATTTAGTTAATTCCTGATTTGATCATGTTGACAAACAAGAATAGTTTTTACAGTTACTGATTTTTTTGAGTTTTATTTTAAAAAAGAATTAAATTAATTTTGGCCTGGGATTAAGATGGAATTTCCAATAATTTCTGAAGTGGCTCCCAAAATATGCCTGTCATTTTATACTATGCCTTTTGTGGCACACACCTTTAATCCCAGCACATGGGAGGCACAGGCAGGTAGATCTCTGAGTTTGAGGCCAGCCTGGTCTACAGTCCAGGACAGTCAGGGCTACACAAAGAACCATGTCTTGGAAAAACAAAAAACAAAAAAATCAACAAACAAACAAACAAAAATCCACCACCACCACCAACAACAACAAAACCACTGAAATAAGGATCAATTCTGAAAACCACTGATGATTCTTTAAATACTCCTGTAGTATACAATAGTCAGGCAAGGTTTGTTTTTCTAAAGATTTTAAAAATTTTATGTGTATGATTGAATGTGTATGTGTATAACCTATGCATGCAAGTGCCAAAAGAAGTCAAAAAGGGGAGGCTGAGCCCCTATTTGTAGGGAACAGAACCTGGATCCTCTGCAAGAGCAACAAGTGCTCTTAGCCTGCAATCCACCTCTCCAGCCCAAGATTCCATTCCTTGAGTAAAAATCAATAAGCCCATTTGCTGCAGTAGTGTGCACATGTAAATGGTAAAATTGTATAGACTAAGGAATTGTTTGAAAATAATTTTATTAATTATCAAAAGATGTTTAATTTATTTATTTATATACATATATAACCCAAATCATATAAAAAATTGTCAGGAAAATGAGGCTGTGGGGGGGGGGAATTTTAAGAAATCATCTTATTTTAAACCAGTTTTACTAAATGAGACTTGGGTCTTTAGTGCGGCATGTTTTGTGTGACCCCCTTTAAACAACCACAAGTCACACTAAGGTAGGTGGAAACTGTCACATACGGAGGACAGACTCTGGGGACAGAAGGTTCTTGGCTTATGCGAGCTATCTTTGCAAGTGGCCATCATGAAACTAGGTGAGAAAGATGAAAAAGAAAAATCAAGTTTGGAGTAACCACACAATCCCAGACCGGGACAGCAGAGACTGAGACCATCCAGGACATGAGTCAAGATTTCAGCACCAATAAGGCAGACTGCCAGGGTCAGCACACCCCAGGCTTGTGAGCCAGTGCAGAGACAAACAAAGCTTGATTGTCAGTCCCGACAGATACTCTCTATATGCCCCATGCCCTGGCTAGGTGCAGCTGAAGTCACCTGGGGTGTTCACAGTCGGTGAACACAGTGTTTACTGTCTAGGAGGCGAAGGATAATGCCGAAGGCAGGGGCCACACAGTAAAAAGTACAGAGAAAAACAAGCCAATCTGTGTTTTATTCTATCAAATGGGCCAAGTACTTCGGGTTACAAAGGATACATCTTGAAGCTATGGGAATTGAATGACACACATTCGCAAGGAGCCCAACTTCGCTGACTTTACTATCCCACACAGTGCTTTGTGGGCTCTTGGTGAAATGCTGATTCTAGTTCAGTGGATCTGAGGGGAGGTCTGTGGCTCTGCTGTCCTCTCTTCTCCAAGGGAATCTGGCCTGAGGAGTACTTTTGTGTAGCAAGGACTCAGGGACAAGGATGCCACATTCTTC